>NW_009260479.1:4524160-4536433 GCF_000687185.1 Egretta garzetta | reverse complement strand
TCTCCCTTCTCATCACCTCCTCAATCACCTGTGTCAAGAAGCTGCCATCAGTGCCTTCCAGAAACCTGCTGGATTGCTTGTGCCCTGACACATGACCCTTATAGCAGGTATCATGGTGGCTTAAGCCCCCCATGAGGCCTAAGGCTTGTGAACATGAGACTTGTGGCCATTGTTTGAATGAAGTCTCATTTACTTTTTCTTAATCCTGTCAATGCAATATATTCTGTGAAAATTAATATAAAAAACACAGCAAAGACAGAAATGCATTTACAGATCCATAGCAAGTCTAGAGCACTCTGCATTACTTATTAAAAAACTGCAATCAGAAGGACATGAAATGAAGAGGCAAATTTAAGGACCCTTTCCTCTGAAGATGGGGTCGTAAAAGACTTTCTTATTAAAAACCAGACAGGTTATAATCATTAAAAAACAAGTCTGTGAGCTCTACTGGGATGGATTTGACACACTGAAGTCAAGATATATACAGATATGCATATATCAAGCAGCAAAAGAAACAGTTACACAGAAGCCTAGAGAAAGGCCAAGAAGATATATCGATATGCATCTGTAAGCAAAATGGGGAAGCAAACGCAACAAAGATGTATCTGATTTATTTTGCAAAGGGTGGAAAGCAGGAAGCAATGCCAGTGACACAGCAATCAGCACGGCTACAGGACATGTCCCTGCTCGGGCAACCACACAGACAGGGGGAGAAAAAAGGCTGGTTTGTGCAACTCTTATGCTCCAGTGTACCAAAACATCAGTGAGATTTATTTTAAACACAGAAAGGGATTTTTAAGCACTGTTCTTAAGAAATCTTGTTAATTAAATAGAATTCCAATAACACACATAAAGCATACAAGATGGACCCAGAGGGACAAGTATACGTAGCTAAAGAAAGCAACCAAATTAAACCCAGTGGGAACTGCTAGGTTTCACCTAAAGAGTATCCTATACAGAGCCCAGAATACAAATATGACCAAACACAGGATATCAGTCAAATCACATCAGTTCAGAAAAGATGTGGAACCTGTGGCATCTGCTAAACAAAGGCAGAAGACGTCATTCAGAGAAGAGCCAAATCAACAAATCTGATTCCTTCTTGGTTACTGGTGAAGCAAGGAAGAAGGTAAAATTATCTCAAAATTAACAAAATCTTTTTCATACTACCTAGAGAAGCTGCTGAATCTTCCTCATATGGGAATTTTAGGACACAGGCTGGATGAGTATCATATGTAGGTATCCTAGGTGTACCAACCCAACTCCATCAGAGGGAGGTGGCCCTCTAGCCCTTTCCCCTTGCATGGTAACTTCTATTGCCGTTGGTACCATTTTCTTCACTTTGGAAGAATTCTAGTCTATTATCTTGGACTGCACAATTTTCAATTCTGAGATGCAACTGGTCAAAATTATGCAGAAGCATCAAGATTAATAAGAGAAGGAGCTGAGCATTCTCCTTCCCTCATGACAAGGCCATGGGATTCACCAAAGAATCCAAAATGACACTTTTGCATCTTCTGTGCCATGAGAGAGAGGAAACTGGCAAAGCAGGATGCTAAATCTATGAGCAGAGCTGAAGCCCTTACTTTTGTGCCCACCTCACCTTTGTAAAGCAGGATTTAAGCTTTCAGTGGGAATATGATTGTCTCCAAAGGAATTTCACTGGACAACAAGCCAGTTGTTGTGCATCTGAGAAACATGAAAGGGCATGCTGATGGCATAGGGATTTCAGGAGCAGCAAACATTAGGAATGACTGAAGCAAAGAGTCTTGATCCATAGGCAACCAAACCTTACTTTCAAGCAAGAGCCATATTATTCTCAGGTGCAAAAAACCTGGTCCCATGAATCTCATTTTCAAGTAATATTGCATGTGCCAAGAATGGAAGGTAAAATGGTTCAAAAATCAGAGGGGCAAATGTAAGCTCTGTGCAAAGCTCATAGAACCTGTGCTAGATTAGCAAACAGGCGCTGATGCTACAGCACAAGAAGAGCCCAACAAAAGAAGAACCTTGTAGCATCAGCAGCAAACACCAACTTTTGACCTGCCAAAAGACATCAGACTCTCTTCACAGAAGCAGCAATGAGGGCTGGGAGCAGCACTGCTGCAGAATTGTAGAGCAGGATGTTTATCAGCCCCTTGCACACCCACAGGTTTGAGAGCCACTCGAAGAGGTGTACACAAATGGAAATAGATGGTACATTTGTTATTTGACCTAATAAAGGATCTATGAATAACATTTCTAAGTTTCCTCTGGACTTGCAGTTTCAAAGCAGAAACTAATCAATGAGCACTAGCTGCAAGACCCAAAAGAGGAATTCTAACAGGTATCACCAAAGAGGATTTAGCGAATATGGAAGTACTTCATCACCACTGAGGTTCAGCTTGGGTGCCATTAGTAATGGCATAAACACTTTCAAGAGCAGCTAATGATCTGAAACAAGCAGGGAACTTGCATGCAAACATGGTAAAAGGCTTTGCATTGAATCTGCAAGTCTGCAAGATGAACCAGGAACAAATCACTCAAGAAACATTGCAAAGAGAACAGAATTGGTCTGTGTGCATATTCCCATGATCAAAATACTAACACTGTTGTCTGGGACGCTTTTCAGGGCTGAAAAAATCAAGTCCTACAGTGATGGAATGAAAAATATCAGAATGAATGCTAGAATCAGAAAATCCCAATAAAGCCAAGGTAGTTCTTGTTTGGCCACAGATGAATAGAGGCATTAAAGAAACACTAACATACCAAAAGAACAGAGATGTTGAAACCAAAGTATTTTAAAAAAATGAAGAAAAGTGTTTTCACAGTTAAAAATAAAAGGCAAGAATTTGGCAAAATGGACAGTGGTAAGCCAAGCTATCATATTCCAGAAAGAATTGATTCAGTCACAGTCACTAATGAGAGATGAAAACATGACCTTTAAGGGAACCAGGCTTTTGAGAGTTCTCAGAACTGGACAGGAACAAGTGAAAGGGGCAGGCGTCTGGGTCGAAAATAATGCCCAGGACAATCCCTGTATCGACAGCTCAGCAGCCTGGCACCTCAGGGGGCTGCAGAACGGTGGCTTAGCAAGACTGTGCCCCCCCTAAGACACTGACACACGTTAAAGCTGCATGAAAGCAAACTCAAGCGATATGTCAGTTATTGGATTTGTTAGAGCTTCCTAGTTTAGTAGTATTTTACTTAGAAAATATAGAAAGGGGTCAAAAGTCAGAGCAGCAAAAAGAGTTCTCCAGAAACAGAATCCTCTTTTTCCCATGATTTCTATATCATATATTGTGTTTTCTGCAAGATTCCGTGTAAATATAAAACAAACCAGCACTGGGCCTGGCCAGAACATGTTGCCTGTGAACAAGTGTTCACAGGCCTTATATCCTTACAGAATGTCTTTCCTTCAAATAAAATTGTCTTTGATGGTCAAAAGGTATAGCCCAGAAGCATTTGTTTTCTGTCATGTTGATTATTATACAAGAACTGCACTTGCTAAACAGAGTTCCAAAAATATGAAGAAAGGTGATTAAAGAGCTGTTTCATAGCAAAATTCTGCACTGGCTGCACAGGCTCCTGTGGTCCAAGTCACTCCCTTTAGCATTCTGTAACAAGAATGAGTTAAGTTTACATCATTTCTTATTACTGCTGCAATCATAGTCTTGAGACAAGATTCATATTAGCCATTTTCTGCTCTTGTTGCATCATTTGTCAAGAAAATGAGGAATAAGAATTTCAGTGCCTAGTATGCTCTATGAGTTATAGGACTGTGCCAGGATTATACTTCAGATTTGCTGATAGTTGGTAGTTCTCTGTCTTACCTTTCTCTGCATCCATCTGCTTAAGAGCTGACTTATAACCAGCCACCACTTCACTTTTCTAGGGGGACCCTTCTCTTCTGGATCTGACCAAGCTATGACACCTCATAAGCAACCAGATAGTAAATCTATTACTAAAACATAGCCCAGCAGTAAATCTGTTACCCGCTCAATCCATTTGGGGGAGCTTGATTCCAGACCTCCGGTGAGGGCCTTAGCACGCAGACTGTCCATCAGGGTTACGAGGAGACAGCGATGTCAGGGCACAAAGTTCTGTATGTGTGTGCCCTTTGGTTCTGGTGTGTGTCAGGGAGGGGTGGAGTGGGATACAAAGTCATGAGCACATACATGTAAACTTATGTGGGTGTGGGCATTGATTCTCCATGTGGAAATATCTGAGGTATTTGCTGCTTTCATTGCCTTAGTCTTTACTGGAAAGGTCTTCTCTCAGTCCTCCGACATCCCTGTGCTTAGGGCAGAGTCAGGGGCAGTGAAGTACTACTTGTGGTAAAAGATAATCAAGTCAGGGACTACATAAGCCTGTACCAAAGTATATGAGACCACGCAGGATGCATCCAAGAGTGCTGGCTGATGTCATTAAGAATCAATTCTCTAGATCTTTGAAAGGTCAGGGTGACTGGGGAGGCTTCTGATGACTTGGAAGAGGCAAACGTCATATGCATCTTCAAGGACAGCAAGAAAGAGGAGCTTGGGAAATGATAGGACAGCCTCACCCCAGTCCTGGGAAGGTTATGGAGCATATGCTTCTTGAAGCAAGTTCCAACTACATGTAGGACAGGTGAGTGTTTGGGATCAGCCGGCACAGATTTGCCAGGAGTAAATCAGACCTGACAAACCTGATCGCATTCTACAATAAGAGGACAAGACAAGAGCAGTGGATGTTGATTTAGCAAAGGCTTTGGCAGGGTGTCCCATGGTATCCTTATAGGCATGTTGGTGAGATAGGGACCAAACGGGTTGTCTAAAAGGTGAGGGGATGACTGTCCAAATTGTTAGGCACAGTCAGTAGTAGTAAGAGCTTAAAAGTACAACTGGGAGACATAGTATTACTTAGGGGTTGATACTAGGGCCAATAGTGTTTAACATTCATATTAACAACCTGGGCAAAAGCATGGACTCCAATCAGCAATTTCACAGATGACACCAAATGGGAGAGAAGTCATCAATACGCTGGAGGGCGGCCATTTGGGAGGACTTAACAAACTGGAGAAATGAGCTGCCAGAAATTTCCCAGAGTGCAGCAAATGCAAAGCTCTTCACATGGGAAGGAATAACCCACCCGGTGGCACAGGCGAGAGGCCAGCCAGTTGGAAAACAGCTCCACAGGTAAGGACCCATGGGTCCTGGTGAACAAGTTGAGCACAAGTAAGCAGTGCACCCCCACAGCAACAAAAGCAACCGAATATTGGGCAAAAGCACAGACAGCAAGGCAAGGGAAGTGATTTTTTTCCTCTCTATTTGGCACTTGTAAGACAGCATATGGAGTACTGCGTCTCGCTTGGGGCTCCCATATACAAGAGGGACACAGACATACCAGAGTGAGTACAGCAGATGGCCACCACGAGCAGAAGGCCTGGAGCACATCAAGTACCATGAGAGGCTGAAAAAGCTGGGTTGGTTCAACCTGGAAAAGAGAGAGGATCTAAGGGAGGATCTTATTACTGCCTTTAGCTACCTAACGGGGGGATTACAGAGAGAGGACACAGCAAAACTTTTTTCGGAGGTGAACAGCAATAGGTGCTAGTTGCCACAAGCAAAATTCCTATTGGATATAAGCAAGAGCTCATCACCACGAGCGTAGTCAAAGCCTAGAATTAGTGTTCTTGGAGGCTGGGAATCTCCATCCTTGGAGATATTCACAACCCTATTGGAAAAGGCCCTGAGCAACCTGAGCTAACACTGAAGTTAGCTCTGCCCTGCTTTAAGCAGGGACTTGGACCAGAGAGGCCTCTTCCAACCTAACTCACTTCATGACTTTGTGCTATAAGAGAGAGCAAGTTCAACATCATCTCTTTTCTCCTCTGCCTTTTTCTTCAGCCTTACAAGGTTATTTGTGTTGCTGCCTCAAACACTCAAATGCACCCTCCTCAGGGAGCCTTCTTCCACATCTTTAAACCTTTTGAAGTATTGTAATGCTGCCAATAATTGCATTCTACCTTTGTGTTATGTATGGAAAGGGGCACATTGTTGAATATGAAAAATAAAGTCACTCGCAATGTACATTCTAACAACAGGGAAGCTTAAAGTGGAATTAATGACTGATGAAACTACAATGAATTGAGAAAAGGGTAATGAGCTCCCTGTAGCCTCCACTGTGCTGCCCACATTCCATTATCTGTTAAAATCCCTTTCTTCAAAAATCTAGATTAAAATAATATGTGAACTGAAACTAATGAAAACATCATCTTAATTAACACCATAGTGCAAAACAGTTTGAAATTACCTCTGAACGGCAACGAACAGCAGCCTTGGATGCAAACAGGCATATGGATAGCTTTTGCAGAGAATTCTTTTCTGTAATTAATTTCTTGTATGGAAGTTGATTCCTGAAATGTATTTATGTGTCTTCCTTATTCCAGATATATTAAAATATTTCAAATTAGATGTTCCAAAACATTCATAACAAAAAAAAAGATAATCGGCAGACAAAGTTTTCTGTTTTCATCCCAAACTTGCAGCCCAGATTCCACTGGAAACTGTACAAAGCTTTTGCATATATTTGTGCAACTTCATGGCTTTCAGTCAAATTCTCAAGTTCCTGCAAGCCTTCCAACAGCTGCCTCCCACATAGACAATATCACAGAGGAGAATGAAAAACAAGAAAGCCTCTATCCTGCTCCAAGACACTTCTTGCATACTAAATTGAATCCCAAATGGTATCACAGGGAATTTTTATTCGAAGACATATTGCCATCCTGTTTCACAGCCACCATTTTAGAACAGCAGGATGTCTCTGGAGATCTGCTGGACGGAACAGTTGATTTAAAATATTGTCTGGATTCTCAAGGGACAGATATTTACAGAAGAGGAGAGAAGGTTAAATGTTATCGGTATCTTGGAGCCTTTGCTCAGAAAAAAAGAAAAATCTATTCATTTTTTTGTTTTCACTGCAGATTTTGCTGCTCTATGTTGGACTGGTTTGGATTGTTGACCAGTTTGTGAGGCAGACTAACTCGTGCACTAATATAATGTCTATCTCTGGACACAGATTTAAGGATATTTTAAGTGAATTTATTTTTTTTTCTCCAAGTAACTCCAGAAAAACAGTGGGTGTTGGGGGGAGGCCGACAGGAGGAGACAGGCTGTGTTAGCTGCGCCACTGCACGTCTGCCTTCAGGACTGGGAGCGGCTCAGGGCACAGGCAGGACCAGCTATGGTGTTCCTTCAGTGGTGGAACCACCACCCCAGCTCGCAGCCCTGGCAGGGACACACGGATCCCCATGAGGCAGCTGCTGCTTCTCCCTCACACCTTTCCTGAGCTGTGCCGGGAAAGACAGAGAAGGTGCAATGGGAGAGCCATGCAGAAATCACTGCCGAGGAGAGTATTTGCCACCCTGACCATTCCCTTTAAAGCCTCATGCAATAACGGCTGTCCAGGATCTGCTCCTGAGGGCAAACTCAAATTTAAGGATGGTGATGTTGCCCGTCATTGCAAGGAGCACAGCAGCATGGTCCTTGTTTCAGCACAAGATCAGTCTTGGTCTTCCTTGCCTTGCTCGAGAGCTCTAAGCTGAATCTGAGCTTGCTCACTGGGCAGCTGCTGTGAGCTGGATTATGAGGTGCAGAAAAATAAAACAGCACAAATGACATGGAAATGTGAAAAGATGGCTGGGAGGCCTCCTTCATATTCCCCTCACATTTGCAACAAATTTCAGGCTTCTTTAACTTTTTCTAGGCTGCAATAATCACAAGAGGCCAAAAATTGCTATTCTGACCCAACTCCATTTTCATTGCCTGGCTGGCGCAGGCTCTATGGCAACAGAAGGCACAGGCAGCCTCCTTAAGCTGGAGTGGAGCAGCAAAACAAGGCAAAGAAAAACATGCAGGATAAAAAAGTGCCCTTCCATGATATTTAGCTGCGTACAGTCTCCTTACCAGCAGGTTGATGCAGGGGGCTATGCACTCAGCATTGAGCATCTTCCCCTGTTTGGATGCCCACTTCCAATGACTGAGATGTGCAAGACGATGCCTGTGAAACACAAAAGTGGTCTGCAGGATTAAAATAGCCAGAAGGCACTTTTGCAGCAGCTTTTCTCATATCTTGTACTATCTTGCTGTGGACTCGCGCAGCTCAAGGGGACTCTAGGTAGTGCTGGCTCGGCCGCTCACCCAGCTTGCTGTATTCCCTGGCTGCCCAGGGAAGTGGTCGAGTCCCCATCCCCAGAGGTATTTAAAAGACGTGCAGACGAGGTGCTTAGGGACATGGGTTAGTGGTGGGATGGCAGTGTTAGATTAATGGTTGAACTTGATGATCTTAAAGATCTTTTCCAACCTAAACGATTCTATGATTCTCTGATTAGCGCATGTACATCATGCCAGGTCCTTACCTGGGATGGCAATAGCTAGGATGCAGCCACAGAAGCACTGTGCTGGCAGATATGCTCACTCTTCTCTTGCTCCAAACTCAAATCCAACTGGCTGCCCAGGGAAGTGGTCGAGTCCCCATCCCCAGAGGTATTTAAAAGACGTGCAGACGAGGTGCTTAGGGACATGGGTTAGTGGTGGGATGGCAGTGTTAGATTAATGGTTGAACTTGATGATCTTAAAGATCTTTTCCAACCTAAACGATTCTATGATTCTCTGATTAGCGCATGTACATCATGCCAGGTCCTTACCTGGGATGGCAATAGCTAGGATGCAGCCACAGAAGCACTGTGCTGGCAGATATGCTCACTCTTCTCTTGCTCCAAACTCAAATCCAAGTAACTATGGGTGCCTGGTGTACAACCCAGGTGTATGCCCTGCTCAAACCTGGTGTATATCCTGCTCAAACACCGGATACATTCACATTAATATGGGTACCTTGCTTTCAGATGCAGTTCAAGAGCAAAGCAAGCTCATATCCATCTACAAAAGACTTAACATATCTGTGTTGCCTCCTTTCGCAAAGGTTAGATCCCTACTTCATATCTCATCCAGCTCCCTGGAACAGACACTTTTAGGGTCCAATTCACCTCACCTATTGACTAAAAGGAGCACAGGGTGGCTGGGTTCAGCTGCAAATGCCTGCATTACAGACATCTACTGCTGAACAGGATGAGCTCACCCTTAATAACTGTACAGTAAACTGAACCTAGGAAGAATTATATCAACCCTGCATTAAGTTGTTCTGACACTGAACAGATGGAGCAGACCCTCCGCTGGGGCTGTCTGAAGGAATTCTGCTGACTTCTGTGGAGCTGCACTGCAGAGCATCATTACTTTCACGAATTAAAGACCTGGCTCTTTGACAGGGTTTCACTCAAACAGCATTTCTAGAGTCCACTTTAACGTGGAGTCCAACGAGTGCAACAAAGACCTCCATTAAAATGAAAGAGATTATAATCCAGCTTTTTGCTGTTCTTTGTTTCCCCTCGACAAAACACTTGCAGTTTTATAGTGAACAAGATAACAAAGTGCAATATTAGTTCTAGGTGGTGGGTCTTCGTACTGATGGGACATAGGTTTTCTCAAGAAAAATCTGATGTTTGTCACTTACTACAGTGACTGGTATATGTATCAGCACATGAAATATGACCCAAATTCCATCTTCAAAGCTATCACAAGAAATATTGTTTGTACTGCGGGTTCATAAAGTGCTCTAGCATGTTATTACATTTATAGTCTATTTTTTCTTTCCTTAAGATTTATCTCCCATTTTTACTCAGAAATCTGGGCCCAGAAAAATCACATATGGTCTTAAAAAATATAATATTTTTCACTCATTTCCTCCCAATTTGATGTTAGTCTTAGTACCCTACTTAGAGATACTTTCTTCAGAAATGCATAGTTACTATACAGCCACAGTCTCTTAAAGCAAAGACCCAATATTTTATGAATCATTACAGTAAAACAGACTTTAGAATAGACTTTAATACCCCTATTTCCCAGCTGTATTGCAGCAATTGAGCTGCCTTCATGAAACATCAGCAAATCCCATATCACCCTTAGTACTTGTTGGTCTTTTCTTCCTGCTCTCAGATTAATGTGCCAACAACAAAGCTCCGTAATGAGAAAGTACATCTGCTCATTGCCCAGAGAGAGGAAGAAACTTGATAGGTCCCTGAACTCTGTTTCTATTACTGAAATCCTTTCTCGAACATGTTGTGTTGGAGTACTTCTAAAAAGGGGAAGACTAATAGGACCAAACCCAGAAGTAAACCCCAGGTTACTTCTCTCTGGAGAAGCTTCTTTCACCATGGGCAGTAGATGCCCAGTAAAGGCTGAAGCAAGAGAGACCCTGCCTGCTACAGAGCAGTCACAGAGATGTGGTGATACTCGAGCAACACTGAGAAACAAATATCTTGCAGTCATTACAAACCCATTTTTCTCATTTGGTTTCACCTTAAATCCTTTCATTCCTGTAGCTCGGAAGCTCACAACACCTTTTGGCAGGGATACCTCTCTCATCATCAGTGGTGATACAAATTGACAGTGGCAGGAATCACAGGCTGTAGAAACCTACCTTGAGGGTATTGATGCCCACTGAGCTCACTTTGATGACGCTGCAGAAGTCTTCTTCACAAGAAGACATAACATATACTCCTAGCGAGAATACAACCAGCAGTTTTCTGAATTGAGGGTTGCAGATGGATCATTGTGTCTAATAGCCAAAAGTGGAGCAACTCTGTGTGAAATCATTCCATCCCACTTGGTTTTCACAGTTTTCTCTTGCAACAAGTTCCGTGGCATAATCATATATTTGGTGGGTAGAAAAATGTTTTAACTCTGCTGCCTGATAATATCGCAATAAGGAACACACAATAAAGTCATGAGGAATATAAATTATTTGCCCACTAGCTTTCTCTGAATCATCTGTGATTGCATTATTTCATTGGCCCTACTCTCCTAGGACTTGGCTGGGATGCAGTGAAGAGTGGAAAGCAAGATCTTTTGGGAGATTTTCCTATCCCTAAGCATGTAATTCTTACTTCAAAAAGTATTTTCTGTGAAATTTTCAGATAAACTGGCCAGTTGAAGAGGAGACAGAGAAAAGAAAAATGCTCTCATCTATCTAAAGTACTAGAGGAGCTCAAGAGGCAAAGCATTACATTATTAAACCAAAAAGAATAAATATACAACTCCTCTCTATAATTCAGGTGAGGTCTTAGCAACACTCTGGGGTAGTTGTGGAGCTGTTAAATCTATAAATAGAAATAACCCATGGGATTGCCTATTCACAGGACCGTCAAGATACCATACCTGGAGATCAGTCCATTACATTTTTGTCGTCGTCATTCTCAGAGTGCGGAGGTCAGGAAAGAGTTCACAAAGGATAAAGAACAATAATTAAAGGTTTGTAAAATCAGCTTTGCACCATGAGATTTAAAAAATGCTCAACTTGGCTTGAATGATGAATTAGTCTATAAAAACCTACTGAAAGAAAGAGATTTTTCTGACTTAACAGGATCTTTATGTTAGCAGACAAAGGCATAACATGGTCCAAAGTCTGCAGTTTGAAGTGAAATTAATTCCAGCAAGAAATAAAATACATTTTTTTAAGAGAGAATAATTAACCACTACATGATGCTTACAAAGGACTAGGAGGTACTGGCCATCCCTTGCAATTAAAAAAACTTCCTAAAATACACGTTTTGGAAAAATAATATTTCTTCAAGGAGACTTGATGCAACACAGGTTTGACTAAGTCCCAGTATACTTCAAGCACCCCCTTCCTCTGTGTTTCTGCAGAGGAAAATAAAGCTCTGTCCAAAAAGCACTACAGAAATTGCTTTCCAAGTGGTTCCTCACATCAGGAACCATGTCTGCTTTGTTTTTTCACTCAGCATTTCTACAAGGCAGATAGGCATTACCCGTCAGCTGGGATTTCAATGCAGGAAGATGATGCCTGTTTCAAAAACGCTCAAGTGCAACACACAGCAAGGCAGCACAGTGAATGGGGATAAATTTAACTCTCCGTCACCACCTCGGTTCATCAGAGAGTGAAAAACTGAGGGATGGAGGAGCCAGTCCTTTCTCTTTTCATGAACAATGCTCTTAGGAAGATAGACATTAGGATTTTATTTCCTGCCTACACACAATAGCTACCCACTCCTTCCCACTCTCTACCAGTACCCAAATTCTGCCAAACCCCTTTTGTGACTTCCCCATTCAGAACAGGTACCTAAAGCAAAGCGAGCGTGCCCCTCAGAGCTACCCAGCAGCTATAAAGGCCAGCTGCATACACTATCCACATAAACAGAACGTCTTTCAAAAGGCAAGCACATGAGTGCCCTCTGGGTGC
>NW_009260479.1:4523707-4524140 GCF_000687185.1 Egretta garzetta | reverse complement strand
TATGTCATTTTTACACTAAATTGTCCATGCTTCCCAATTCTATAGGAATACTCTTCAAAAATAAGTCTCTATGAAAAGGGTAGATATTTTAATATGGCTACAAAGTTCTATTTCCCATTGTTTGCTTAGAATAGAAATGTCTTAACAAATTATATGTAAAACAAGAGTAAGCCTTGTTCTCTACATCTTCTGACATGCCAAGCTGGTTTTTAATACATGCCCATGGATGATGGATACTGACGCTGTATTTGTAATTCAGAGTATCTGTGGAGTGTTACTGACACTTTACATTAAAAAACAAGGAGAATTTTGTAGACAGTCCTCCATCCATTCCCATCACTAGGAAACTGCCATCAATTTTCAAAAGATTTGGATTGTAAGTTCTGCTCCAACCATTTTTCTAAGGCTGGGTTGAGACAGAAAGGGGGTGGGC
>NW_009260479.1:4492310-4523676 GCF_000687185.1 Egretta garzetta | reverse complement strand
CGCTCAGCCACTTGCAGTGAAAATTTGAAGAGAGGAACTGAAGCCTTAAATGCATTTAGTCCCTAAAAGTTTTGTGAAAAGAAGTGCCAATGCAGAGGAGAGAAACTTAAATTAGTTCAGCATGAGTTTAATTATGGAGTTAGCCATCAGAGAATCCCCCTGAGTACACAATGTTACAAATGCTGTTACAAATTCAGGAAAAGTTTCAGTCAGAGCCTGCACTTAATTTGATGGTGGATAATCCAACCACAAAATATAAAGCCACAGGAAACCAAGATTTCAGTTCCCTTGGTCACAGAGCAAACTGCTGGTTTTTTAAACTTGCCTGAATCTCACTTCTGCAACTCCTCTCAATGTTCGCAGGCGCAGCGCTAGCGAGTTAACTCTTACTCAGCCACTCATAAGCCAACTTTATTAATATTTAGAGTTTGCAGACTATAACACAAGGAGGCTGTTACCAGCAAGGCCTTGCAGTTTAATGAATTAAGATAATAAGGAAAAGTAGCTTAGACTCATACAGAGGATGTCAATGCAAGAAGCACCAGGCCGTTTCAAAAGGTTTTGTTAGAGCCTAGGGGATTTTTATTAGAGCCTTAGAAAATAAATGAGATTTAAGGAAGGATAAGGCTCGCAATTAGCACGCAAGATGATAACAATTTGAAAAGTGTGGAGTGCTGCATGAAAGGAAGAAGGATGCCAGAAGCAAGAGAAAGATAAAAAGAGAAAGTTGTGAGCTAGGAGGAGATGTTGGCAGGCTCAGAACAACATGCAGTCTCTGAATAGCAGGCAAATGATAAAGAACTACTAAAATGCATCAAATTGAGAAAAGGAGGCAAGGCAGACCAGCAAAAACAGTAACCTGGGCAATATCACATTAAGTATAAGAAATTATGCATAACTGTCAGAAAAATCTGCTTGATCTGGCAAACACACAACAAACACCAGTTCTCTAGGAAAGTTGTAGCAAATCTCTACTTGCAAATAAAGCAAAAGCTATTTTGCTTAAGACCATTTTCACCATCGGATTCATGTATATCTTGTAGTGCTTTTTCACATCTCACGTTTCATTTTTCATCTCCTCCGAGATGCCAGTTATCTGTTGATTTCTTCATTTCAGAATACATTGGCCTCCACCTGAGCACAACGGGGATTAAGATGGCCATTGATTTAGCACAGTGGATTAAAGTCAGTGTTGACACACTCACAGCTACTCGGTGAGGAACAAGACCACAACATTATACACCAAGCTCATGCCAAAAGCAAACATATAGAGCTGCAGCATAAACTGCCAGCCAGAGGAATGATCAGAGTCAGTCAAAATGTTGGTTCCAGTGGAAAATTTTTTTTTCTCTTTTCTCACAGAACATTTAATTTGCCCTCCTTCCCTGGCTATAAGTAAACCAAAACAAAACAAGGAAAGATAAATAATATTAACTCATCTTCTGTAACTACATGTCTTGGTGTGTAGTTAGCCTTTCAGTCAAACTCTTCTTCCATTTACTCAAGCAAGGTCCCAGTGACCGTTTACTTTGGTCCTTTAGACACCTTCATTAGGCAAGATGCTCTTCTTTACTTCACGCTGGTAAACTTGGGATCACTTCAGCAAAGCCGAGCCCTTGATTTAGTGTTTTAAGAGAAGTTATTTTGGATCCACACGTGTTAAGTGGAATTGGGGCTTTGCCCACTATCTTAAACAGAAGATGCACACGTTTCTTTAAACCTTTAAGGCTTCAGAGTCAGAAACAAGACTTCTTAAGCTACGCTTTACATATTTTGGCAGAAACTCACTTGTTCATCCTATTATTCATTCTTGCTGTATCACCAGATCAGTTTAATACACTTGTTAACCAAAATGTGACACGAGTTTAAGTTCAGGCTAGCCACATTTAATATGCAATGGAAGCAGAGGTCTGAGCATATTAACTTGCTCAGCAAAGTTTGGGCAGGAGATGGGACACTGTCTGCTTGATGTAACAAGTAACAGCAGAGGATACGTACACCTAGAGCAGTCATGTGCATGCCTATGTATGGTTTCCCTTCTGTTCTTTTTAGTTGACTACACAAGTTGTCATGATACAATGCTCACAGACAAAACCCTTCATACCGAAGGGGTTTAACTGGATTGACAAGAGCCTGGTTCCATCCTTCTCATTCAAGAAATGAGGACTGGATTAACACTAGGTTAAACCCAGGGATAACACAGACCTCAAGATCAGGCTTGGATTGCTCAACCTTTGTTTTTACTAGTATTGCATTCAAAAACCCCAAAGTAAAACTAAAGGAAGCTGAGAATCCAAACCCATATAAAACCTCCTTACTTTCCTATTCTATTCAATGGCAAAACAAACTGGACACTTAGGAAGGACAAAATGTGATCAAAAATCTAAAAATATCAAGACTGTACAGAACGTGAAACACTCTGGCATGCCCCACTCCGCAGCAGGATGTGCAGCAGACCTGAGACACCATTGCTGTTATATATTATTTACTACATTTGTATATTGAAAACACTGTAGTAATCATGAATGCTGTCTAAAACATGTTCCTCTGCTGTGCTCAAAACGGCTGAGTAGAGGGAAATCATTTTAAGGCAATGTATCTGTGGACCTGTGTCTTACAGGTTGTTGGAATGTGAGTGCTCTCTAACCTCAGCTTCAGTTGCTTCCAAGGTAGGGGAATTCCTGCCGCTGCCAAATGGGTTTCCCAGACTGCACTCAGCATGATGTGACTTCTGACCTCTGTCATTAATCTCACCTTCAGAGTTTACGGCCGGACACATTTTTGTGCGGCAGAGTCATCCCTGGAAGAACTGGAGGAAGAACCTCAGGGAAAGGAGATTGAGGTACATGCCAGTCACATTTATTTTCTTTGTAATGCTGGGTCCTGGTCAGATATTTCTTCACATGCACTCTGGTTTTGATGTCAGACTGACTTTGAAGTTTTCAGGCAATGGAAGACTGTAACATTCAGATTTTTAATAGCATCAGACCCAAGCAAGTATAGCTTTTGCAGTTGTATTTCAACAAGCGGTTTGCCTCAACAGAAGATACACGACCAACTAAATGTCATCCGTAAGTCCATGACCTAAAAGACCTCAGAAGTGACTCACATGAGAGGTTTATGCTGGATGGTGGGTCTCTGGTTCCACTGAGTCCCTGGTACACTGAACCTGTGTAACCCCACAGTTACACAAAGAATTCTTTTCGCGTAGCACTGCTGTGCTCTCCCCAAGGTAGATTGCCATTGTCTGGAATTTGGAAGTTAAAAACATGACACAGTCCAAAAAAACCACACCCCAAGGAAAAAGGAACACATGATAATTCACACCACCTAAGAACTGGAGCCAGTAATGTTAAAGGATAACCCATTGTTACTCTTCATTGTGTTGAATTTTCTTTATCTTGCTGGAAGACCTTCTAAAGACCTGTTCTAGCCACCTAGCCATATCAGTGCTAAAGAAAAATGCTTTTCCTTCAGGGTACCTCTTGCAGGGATGGTCTTGTTATGGGTTACAATCTTACTGATCTTCTCAGCCTTATGAGTGGCTAGAAAGTGACTGACTTCCTTTCCTTGGAGATACTCTTTCCTTGAGAGTCCTGTATCCCCAGCTGTCACTCTGCAGAAAATTGGATGGTGCTAATGGAGTTCCCACTGTTCTCCAATTTCTCCTAAGGCCCTAGTCAACCCTGGTGTAGACAGGACACCCAAAGTACTCGAATCTTGCACATTTAGTATTTCCACTTTGAAAGTAATGCCTCCTGTGCTTGAATGCATGAAGAGAACCAAGGGGTGGAGGTATGAAGATGTGGCATTGTTTTGCTGTTTAAATACATGGCAGTTTACACCCTAATTACATTGTCTATTTTTCACTATAGTGACATGCTTCCTTCACATCTTGTTCTGCTCTTTGTTTAGCAAGACTAACTGCCTACCGATTTTGGTATCATCTCTTTGGACAAAAAACTTGGAGAGTTCTGCTCTTTGTTTAGCAAGACTAACTGCCTACTGATTTTGGTATCTCTTTGGACAAAAAACTTGGAGAAACTAAGTAGGAGTGATAATCAAGTCCACGTAGAGGTCTGCATCTGTCTTTCTTTTCCGTAATGGTGAAACCAATCATCTTACAACATTGTGTTAACACACAAACATATTAAATGCTATTATGAACTAAAAGCTAAAGCGTTCTACAGTCAGAGAGACTGTATTCCAAGGAGAGTTGCTATCTAGGAATGCCTAAGTCCATATTTTTTTCTCCATTAAAGGGTAATAGGATATTTGATATAAAAATCACCTCATTGATCTGAATGTCACATTTAATTTAAACTTGACTCAGAATAAAAGGAAATGCAGTTGCATTTAATTCATTATCTATTACATCATAATAGTCTATGATCTATGGATGATCTTTCATTGTTATTATTGATGCCATGGAAATTATCCACGACAACAACATTTAAGGTTAAAAAAAAAAACACTAAAAAAAAAAACCGTCCACCAAAAACCACACTAAATTATTTCTATCCTAAACTTTCTGTTCTTCTGAGGCAAAAGACCAATGTCCTCTCAGTGATAAGAAAACTAAACAGGAATCCCAAGGAGACTGGAAGAAAGCCCTAATAACAACTCATATTAAAATGATTAAAATAGCTCTGCAGCTATTTATTCTCACTAAATTAAAGAGGGAATCCACACACACATCTGAGGTATGCTGGGAAAAAGCCACTACCAGAACAAGTACAAGGAGATGGAAGTCTGTTGTACCTGCTAGCACGACATGCTAAAAATATTATTTTAGTAGCCACCAAATATATTGGGCAGTGTGAAAAAATTCTGCAAAGAGGCTCCCACTCTGCAGGAACTTTGATTATTTGCTTTAGTCCCATTAAAATCCATGGCACTCAAGCAGAACAGTGTATTTTCCTCAGTCAGGAAGGCTTCTTAAACTCTGGCCTAAGTGCTTGGCCTCATATAAGGATTTCTCATTAGGTACCTGGAGCGCAGTTGGTTTTGACCTAAAGCTAAGATCAATGTCTTAACTGGCACCTTCAAACCACGCACTCTGCTCTCATCCACATCGTCCCTCCGCCAGTACTGTGAAAATGAAGCAACAGAACCAAAGCTGCAAAAAAAAAATCAGATAAATGACTTCATGGTATTTCAAACACATTTACAATCTGCCTTTTTAAAATGGTCCCAGTAGTCCTCTGAAAACAGACATCAGGTGAGACCTGAGGCCACTCAACAATTGACATATGTCCAATGATCACATTAAGAAGTTACTCACTTACTTATAGCAATGTAGTTTCTGGTTAGCTCCCAAGAGAGAGACCAAGAGATGTACCACATGTGCAGCACGACAACCCAGAGTTTGCTGTCCAAGCTAGCAATGAATGCAGCTGGGTCAGAGGCTGGGGTGTTGAAAAGTGGGCTACACACCCCATACTCCAGCAGAAGGTGATGGGAAGAAAAGAGGGGAAAGCTCTTTTTTCTACAAAACTGTCCAATTTTGTAGAATCAGACAGTTCTATGTTGAATTGTCAACCTAAACTATAAAATAAGGGTTTAGCTTCCTGTTTAAGACTAAAACAGTGCATGCACAAAACCACTCAAGCATGAGTCCTCAGTAGAAAAGGGCAGATATTCTCCTTCCTTTCAGTGCTCTGAATTAACTGAAATCAGAGGGGCTCACAGGTACCATAGACAACTTGGATGCCCCATCTTTGTAACCTTTTGTATCCCCATTTTTCTAGCTAGAATGTGGTAAGGCTTGACTTGCTGATGAGACTATAGATTGGATTTTGTAACCTGCACCCACGTTCTTGAAATACATTGTTTGTATTTAATCCTGTTTCATTTCTCAGCATTTTTAATTTGTATCTCCTTGTAAATGCTGAACACTACATTAATTCTATGACTTTCTGCTTCTTCACAGAGCTCTAATGATCAGAAACATCCCACTCAGCTAATGTCTTGTTAACACCACTCATGGTTTCAACCACACTCACGCTATTAGTATTACAGTTCCGTAGCCAGCAAATGGGATTATTTGGGGATATGCACAAGCATGCAGATTCTTCTTCTTTGCTCACTCTCAGCTTTTGCAATCTCTTTCAGGATCCATAAAGCAGAAATTCAAAAACATTTCTTTAATACTGTTTTGCAGATACAGTGTTGTGATACTGACTTTTCTCTGTTAGCTCTTTCCAGCAGTAATGGCCATTCTCTGGATTTCATACCAGCTCCAGGTATATCATGGTAGCTCAGCAGGATACCTGAGGACATATCAAATGGTGGTAGATGTCTGTGAGCAGGCAGTTGAACTCACCCTTTACTATCTCTGCATGTAGGATTCAGCTCAAGAAGCAGGCACCTAAGTAAATGTGTCTACGTGAATCTAAGCTCCCATTATAGCCAACAGTGATCAAGTAAAAGAAGTCAATAAACAGAGTTATCCATCTCAGTCTAAAGTAGACACCTACACTCACCCACCTCTCCCGTCTACCTATGTTGCTCCAAGCTAGAGCAGCAAACACACAAGATTAATGTTTCTTGTAAACACAACAGCTTGTTCTGAAACAAATCCCAATTTCTGAAGGCTAAATCCTGTAGAATAGTACAAGTAATTCATTAATTTACTATGAGAATGAAAAAAAAAAAAATCAACTGTGAATCAATTTCTTAGAATAGCCTCAGCCTGGCCAGAAAAAAAGATTAATGCATAAAGATTACCATATGCACACAGTCTTTTACTTTCAAAAAATGGTTTCAACCATGGACTAACTGTCCATGGTGAGTATCGATCATGCTTAGACACAGTGTCTGGGAAGCTACGAGCCAACACAGAGGAAGCACAAGCAGACTAAGTGAACTTGAGCTAAACTCAAATCAGGGGATTATTTATGTATTTACAGTTGGTTGCATTATAGCCTTAAAAGGCTTATGACCAATATAGTGATGGAAATGCTAACGTCCCATCAGCAAGACAAGACATGAGCCCTGAAAGAAGGAAAAGCTTTACATTTTCTTAAATGAGTAGAGATACGACTTTCCATGGATCACTGAGGAAACCAGTAATTGCCTTAAGGCTCGTTGCAGTTTAGGCAGGCAGAGTTTCTCAGTTGCTCACGGTGAACCATCGGAAGGCAGCATGCAAATGCAGCAGATCATGATAATTTCCCACAGCTTTTAAGAACAAAACTTTTGAAACACTTTGATGCCAAGAACCTGGGAGGAGATAGAAAATCATAAAGTTGCAGAAGGGACAGAAGTGTCCTTTAGCATAACCCACAATCACTCATACAGATACCTCAAGACTAACCACAAAGGTAAGGGTGAATCTTGGAAAACAGAACTCAGGGATAATAGGATGCACCTCAGTAGCTTTGTACATGGCCAAAAATATATCAACTTTTCCTTCATATACCTTATACAAGTGAAAAAAACAATACATGACATGGTTGAAAATAGGGAGGGTTTTTTCCTCTGTAGTCACTTGAAATCATGGATATATGAAAATGTCTCCAAAAATGGTTTGTTATTTTGTGCTTCAGAGGGAAATAATCCATTGTCTGATTATCTGCCAGACAGCAGTGAAACTTAATTTAGAATACTTACAGATGTAAAAAGGTTACTGCAATCAAATAAATGGCAGGGACTTTGAAAATGCAACCTCATTTGGAGCTGCTAATTTTAATTTTAATACGTCTACTATTCAAAGGAAAACAAGAATAAATATTTGCTTCCATCCAGGTGCTTCACTCCCATACTGTGTAACTCAGCAGAGCACAATCAGAAAGTCATCCTTTGATCTGGAAGTTTACGTAACATAGGTTTTCAGTCACTTGTCATCTGCCAAGGGAATTTCAAAATTATAGGAAATCTGTTTGTTAGCCTTCAGCACAATTAAATGATGAGGCACACTCACACAGATAATTACATATGTATTGAAAGGATCTTAAATATTTTCCAACAATTATCACTTTCTTTAGAGAAAAGGTGAGAGTTACCTTTTCTTCACAATGGCAAAGATGAAGATAGTGGAAAGACACTTTTGGTGACTGAATAGTAATTATGTGCTAAAATTATATGCTAAAAATTTCAAGGTGCTGTCTTAGAAGTAGAATAGTCTTATCTAGGATGTACTCAAGTTTATAACACAAATGATTCACTGAAGAGCAAGTTATAACAAAAAAAACCCCAAACTACAGAACAAATTCTTCAGTCAGAAGTATAACTTATCTAAAAACATCTCAGATCAAAAAAGGAAATATAGAATCATAGAATCATAGAATGTTTTGGGTTGGAAGGGACCCCTAGAGGTCACCCAATCCAACCCCCCTGCAGTGAGCAGGGACACCTTTAACCAGATCAGGTTGCTCAGACCCCCGTCCAACCTGGCCTTGAATGTTCCCGGGGATGGGGCCTCCACCACCTCTCTGGGCAACCCGTTCCAGTGTTTCACTAATCCATTCCAGTGTTTCTCTAAATATGGAAAATAACTTCCTTCAGTGATATATGCTGGCTGTTGGATACCCAATGTCACAGCAAATAAGATAACTGTACCCTGAATCAGTCATTTGCTCGGGTCTTTTAAGGTTATCCCAACCACTGATGGGCAAAACCTTAATAAAAGACTGGATCTGAACTTTTTCATAGAATCATAGAATCATTTGGTTGGAAAAGACCTTTAAGATCATCAAGTCCAACCATTAACTTAACCCTGCCATCCCACCACTAAACCATGTCCCTAAGCACCTCATCTGTCCAGCTTTTAAATACCTCCAGGGATGGGGACTGGACCACTTCCTTGGGCAGCCTGTTCCAGTGGTTGACAACCCTTTCCATAAAAAGTTTTTCCTAATGTCCAACCTAAGCCTGCCCTGGTGCAACTTGAGGCCATTTCCCCTCATCCTATCACTTGTAACTTGAGAGGAGAGACCAACACCACCTATTTTGTGTTAGAAATACCTTGTACCTAGTGACTCAGTACAGTGAGCACACACAAGCTTCCAGAACCTTCAGCACTGGTTTTCTCAACTTTTTAAAAACAAGTGGAATTTATTACATCTTTTTCTATCTCTATTGCAGCACCAAAAAGAATATTTTCTCTGTAAATTGATTTGGACAGATGCAGCAACTTGCTGAATTCTGCTAAGGCTGAACTTCTATTAAAATTGTCAGTGGAACAGGTATGGATTTTTATGAGTAAGTTTACAAAAATAAAATGTACTGAAATATATGAAAAGTGATAACATATAGCATTTTCACCAATAAATCGAGGCTTGTGACAACCGACAGTACATTTGAAGGCAGTAGAAATATACATTTGAGATAAAAACCACAATATACCAATGGCAATGCTGTTTTCTTAGAAAATTTTCTAAAATAAGCCCTTTTTCTGCACTTTTCTATGTTTCTGTCCTACCTCTGGCCTTTTCCTCATGGCTGTGATCTGGCGGTATAATGCCAGTCAGTCCCAAAAGGTCGCAGGCTGCGTTGCAGGGCTCACACCAGACCAGGCTCCATCCTCCAGTGCTGTACACAGAGCCCCAGGTGCTTCCCAAAGCCTTTGCCGGTGGCAACATGGCTTTCCTGAATGAGCAGATTAAAAAGAAAACCTCGGTTTTCAGCAAGGCTTTTCAGATAAGAGCAGCTCCTGTTAAAAATCAAATCTACATCTTCTTTTAAATGCAACTCCTATGGTTTGCTAGATCCACAAATTAACTCTCCATGTAACATTTGCTCTATTTTTTTTTTGATGTGTTGCTGAAAATGGGCAAAATCTTCTACAGTTTAGAAACATTGTGCCTAGCTAAGACATCTGTAAAAAACCCAGATTACAGATAATGAAAGAGCCCCTAAATTAGCTGATAGTCTCCATTTTGTGGATTTAATTTAATTTTCTTGCCAAAGCCAGGAGCAGAGCACTTCAAACAGCAGCAGTCACTGTGTTTATACCACTTTCAAACAAATCACATCTGTATTGTTCCTGTCCCATGGAATGGTTGTGACTTATAAGAATAAGCACAATTATATATTTATTTTGTGTATCATTAAAGCCAGGAAGATTGTGCTATAAGAAATGTTTAGCTATAAGGGTGAGCCTGAAGGAAATGAATCTGCAAGCGACAGAAGCTTGGCCAAAAGATTGCTGTAAATGAAATCTGTTTCAGTTGCATTCGAAATTGGTCGGTGAGTGATTCTGCGAGAGAGCTTCCAGGGCTTTCTATGTTTTTTGAAAGATTACAGATGCCTAAAACCACCCAGAATATCTGCAGCATAAACGTCTCAACATCAGCTCTGGATGCTGGTTATAGGCTTAGCGATTACCCTACTCTTAATTATAAATAAACCCGTTTTTTTTTAATAGAGCTCAGCTTTTGTATATTATCCACATTACTGGAAGATGTTGTTTTGTCTAATATGGGTCTTATGCTGAAAGATAAACAGCGCTTTTAGCTTCTAGCAAATTGTCCTGAAGGTTTTCAATACTGCCTGGCAAACTCAGACATGAAGTGTAGCAGAAATAGAATTTCATTCTAATAACAAAATTCCAATTTTATACTGTGATGAAAGCCAGGTGACTTTACAGGCTAAATTACGGGTATGTAAAACTGCAGCATGCAAAACATTAGGCTACTACTTTATTACTCAATTATGTATTAATATGGAATTAAGAGGCATCATGGTGTGATTTTATTGCTAACAACCACTGCGTCCTCTCATAAGAAATTTCCTTTTTAAAGTCTGAATTACCATGCCAAGAGGCAATCTTTAAGAATTCAACAATCAACAGGGCTGATCAGAAATGCTTAATAATGGCCTTATACTGGAAAACTGTGCTCATTCGAAGTGTTCTCTTAGGATAATTTCAAACTTTAAATGAAAAGCTCAAACCGATGTGAATTAAAAGGGAAAAAACAAAGAGAGAGAGAAAGATCACAAAAATCTGCCATCTGGTGGGGGCTTTGGTAGTGGCGTTTCTCTGCTGGCACTTGGGCCAGACCCCAGGCTGGGCTGCCCAGCTCATCGGGGGCTGCAGCTAATGAATCCCGTACAGCTTCAAGGGGCCTCCACTCCAACCGATGTCTCACCCAGCCTGGCCATAAACGAAGGGTTTACGACCCATGTCCAGTCCAATTCCTGTGTGCCATTGCAGCAGCATTCTATAATGTATTTTTTTCCCATTTGCGGCCAAACCACAGACGGGGGGAGCAGGAAGATTTGTTCTAGTTAATGTGGACAGCTGTCATGGTTTAACCCCAGCCGGCAACTGAGCCCCACACAGCCGCTCGCCCACTGGGGGAGAGAATCGAGAGAATCAGAAGAGTAAAAGTAAGAAAACCATTGGGTTGAGATAAAGACAGTTTAATAGGTAAAGCAAAAGCCATGCACACAAGCAAAGGAAAATAAGGGATTCATTCACTGCTTCCCATCGGCAGGCAGGTGTTCATCCATCTCCAGGAAAGCAGGGCTCCATCACGCACAACAGTTACTTGGGAAGACAAACATCATCACTCTGAATGCCCCCCCAGCCCCTGCTTCCTTCTTCTTCCCCCAGCTTTATACTGCTGAGCATGACATCATATGGTGTGGGGTATCCCTGGGGTCAGTTGGGGTCAGCTGTCCCAGTGTGCCCCCTCCCAGCTCCTTGTGCCCCCCCCCCAGCCTCCTCGCTGGTGGGGTGGGGTGAGAGGCAGAAAAGGCCTTGGCTCTGTGTCAGCCCGGCCCAGCAGTAACGAAACCATCCCTCTGTCATCATCTCTGTTCTCAGCACAAACCCAAAACACAGCCTCATACTAGCTAGTAAAAGGAAAATTAACTCCATCCCAGCCAAAACCAACATGTGAAAAAACTCCCAGTCATGTCCAATTCACGATGGTTGTGTCTGCATTGGGTGCTTTTTGGTTCAAAGCAGCAATGAGTTTTTGACATAAATCCCCAAATGGTCGTGACTTGCAACGCAATGGTTTGGTCTGCAGCGCAGCGTTGGCACTGGCGAAACAAATTTCCTCTGGCGGAAACTACAGCAGAAGCTCTTCCCCCAGCGTTCACCAAATGCACTCCAAATCCTGCTCCCAAATGGGGGGTAGGGATCCAAATCTAGGGATGTTCCTTTGGACAGCTTCAAGCCACATGTAAGGTAGCAATGCTCACTCCAGAACACCAGTTTAAATTCGGTCTGAAATAAAATCCATCAGACTCTAGCTATAGGGGGGCTCAGCATCAACGCCTCCGAGTTGTCTTTCCTAATGAATAGACAGTTATTGTCAAATTTAACTTATTCAGGCCAATAATTAACAGGCATATATGTAGTAGCTCGGGTGTGTGCAAAAAGAGCCATCCTCACTGCTCCATGGTGCTCATATAAATCTAAGTATCTCCATGTACTGCTTTCATTTGGTGTTAAAACTGGTACATACAGACTGGTGTAAATGCTGCCTAAAGCACTGTGGAAATCAGCCTGTTCCCTCTTTGACAACAATAACAACCTGCCTGGGTATGAGACAAAAAATACACACAGCAGAAGTAGAGGACCAAAAGCAAACCAATCTGCTTGCTCATCTTAAGGGAAAAGAATGGCATCACTCCAGACTTGTGCAGTTATTTAAGGTGGGTTTTTTTTTTTTTTCCCCTGGAAGAGCCTCAAGAGACAAATATCTAATTTCCTTGAAGTTCCCAAAGAGGCAGCAGTCATAAAATCCATGTTTCAGCATCCTGCACGCAGCCCAGACAGTGTCAAGCAGAACAGATGCCACCATGCTCTTGCAGAGAAACTAGGAAGCCGACAAGTGGCCTGCGCCTTCCCTGCACCTGCTAGCCGAAAAGGGAGTGAGGCAGGCGTGGCTTGCAAGCAAAATTCACTCCCCAGCTTCTGAACAGCTCTTAGGAGTACAAAACATTGCAAAACTGAGCCCCCACCTTCAGGCTGTACCATCTTCGTGGCATTGTTTCTGCACATTGGCAGCTAAGAAAAGAAATGTCAGGGATACAGCTGCAGCCCGAGCTGCGCATTTACATCAGTTTGGGGCTTTGACACCTACTCTGGCACCAGAAAGGAGCACTCATGGCTCACCCACACGCAGAAGCACCCAGGGCCTCTGTCAGGAAACAAAACTCCCTTGTGGGTGGCTCTGCAAAAACACAGAGCAAAGATAATCCTTATGCCAAAGACAAGAAAAATGGGGGGGAAAAAAAAAAAAAAAGAAAAAAAACACCACACAGGCAACTGGAGAAAATTCACCGAAGCCAATGAGTAGGTGACCACCTTCCCTCCAGATGAATTAGGCACAGCCTACGTGTAGGACAGCTGATGTGCGAGGAAGCCAGGAGTCTCAAGCTGCGACCAGACAGTCAGGAGGCAAGTCCTGTGAATATGGGTGTTGTTTGCTGGAGGAATGTGTGTCTGGCAGCTAGCATGGGACCCAGAAGCAGGCAAAAATGCTGAAGGAAATCCAAGGAGACAACCAAAACACAGCACTGGTGATGGGGTACAGGAGTCCTTCCCAAGCAGTGCACTGAGTGAAGAGGAGGTGGCACCGTGCATAAGAATGCAGGAGTACAAGATACAAATGAACCAATGTGATTTAGCAAGACTGATGGTGGCTGCTCACCATAAACCACAGTCATGACCATGTTGACTTCTGGGGCCAGTCTGCAATTTACTTGTTATTTAAAGGTGGCATTGTTAGTCACAAAGCATTGGCCATGGACATCTCTCTGTAAGTTTGTGCATGAATATATTCAGAATGCAACATCATATACAAATCTTCCTGTCTCTCCTACAAATCCCCCATGCACTGGTTACATTATACCCATTTTTCGTTAATCTTCCCACACAGAGCTCCTATTCTGGAGAAACCACTTCCCCATTACCAATGTCCTTGCGAGATAAACTGCACTGGGACCTGTGCCTTGTCAGGAAAAACAAACTGCAACAGCGAAGAAAGTGAGAATAAATGCAGTGTCATAGCCTCCAGTATCAGAAATGAAGTCATGCCCTATGATATTTACCTAGAAGTGACGCAGAACATTTCCCTCCAAGCAGTAAACAATAAGAATTAATCAAGTTGTATGCAAGGAAAGGGCATGGCATCCCCTCTGCTAGCTGTTCTGCTTTCTGTGCTTGACACACCTTTTAGCCATTTCAATTACGAGTAAGTTTTTAGGGCAACTGAACTATTTCTAAGGTAGTAACAGTGACTCGATGAGCAATATTTATCTCTGCACACATATGGTAAACAGGGGACAATGAATATCTAAATTTAGTATTTGGCCAGGCACAAAATGTTGTTTTAGGAAGCAATATTCTCCTAATGCCAAATTAGATGTGAGAAAGGCAGTGAATTATTGGTTACACAGCTTTGTCTTTAATTTACATTGCGCCTCACGCTAAGGTCTCTGTAGCAACCTGATAATAAGGAAACCAGAACCAACTGGTAGTTGATAGCAGAGCTGAGCAAAGCAGAACAGAAACGATCTCTGTATTACCTAGCACCATTTGTCAACAGGCTGTCATCAGCCTGAAATCTGCTGCAAGAGCAATCTCCCACTCTGCTTTTTGGTAACAGCAGCATGAAGGAAAAGATATTGCACGGGAGGCAGCAGGGAGTCAACGTTTTTCAAGCTCAAGATCACGTCTCATAAGCAAGTGTTGGGTTGCACCGTCTGTCTGGGCATTTCAGTGCCAGGCTGGGCAGTAGCTGTTCAAGCCATTCTTTCAGGATACATCAGGATGTATTGCCAGCTGAAAATTCAGCTGAAAATGAAAGGGTCGTATGTCATTTATTGATTCAATTCTCCTTCTGATAAACACAGCAGGGAGCTGGGATGCAGGGAAGAGAGGGGTCCAGGTACTCACTCTCTGGTACCTCTAGATGCATGCAGCTAAGACAGGGGATGGATCTGTTCAACAGCACTTATATCCCCTCTCATGGCAAAGCTGGGCAAAAGCATCCTATCTGTACAGTTCTGGTCCCCGCTATATAAAAAAAGATGTGGACAGGCTGGAGGGGGTCCAGAGAAGGGCCACCAAGATGATCAAAGGCCTGGGAAGCCTGCCGTGTGAGGACAGGCTGAGAGAGATGGGTTTGTTCAGCCTAGAGAAAAGGAGGCTTAGAGGGGATCTCATCACCACGCACCAGTACCTAAAGGGTGGCTACAAGGAAGATGGAGACTCCTTTTTCACAAGGAGCCACATGGAGAGGACAAGGGGGAATGGACACAAGTTGCTCTTGGGGAGATTCCTACTGGACATGAGACAGAAATTTTTCACCATGAGAACAGTCAGCCCCTGGAATAATCTCCCCAGGGAAGTGGTTGACTCCGCCACATGGGACAATTTTAAGACTCAGCTGGACAGGGTGCTGGGCCATCTTGTCTAGACTGTGCTCTTACCTAGAAAGGCTGGACCAGATGATCCTTGAGGTCCCTTCCAACCTAGAATTCTATGATCTTGCTGGCAAGAAGAGGGGAGCAGCATCCAGTTACTTGAGGAGGGGTAATTTCAATGGGAGACAACTGGGGACACATGGCCAGAGGATTGGCAAGGAGCTGCAAATATCTCACATGGAGTGGTTACAACAGAGTGCACCTCTCTGACTGCTGGAGCTATGCTCATTTACACAGACTTCTTGTCTTTGCAGACATGTATCAGAAGGGACGCTCCTGCAAAGGAGACGCAGGGACTGAAGGAACAGTGAGACTGTCACCAATCTGCAGCAGAAATCCCCGTGCAAATCTGAACTGCTGGGTGAATTCTCACTGTTTGCAGAACACCAGCACCTGCAGAGGTGGGAGCATCCTTCACCATTTTTTCTTTGCCCTTGAAATGTTCTTAGTAATGCAATTTAATTTTTATGGCAGATTCTGTAATCCAAGGTGGATGTAAGTCAGACATAGCAGGGAGGAAGCAGTGGAGAGGATCAGTTGCACGATGCCTCTCATTATCTGATGGCAAGAAGTTAATAATTCACAACTCTTTAATCCTGTCTATTCCCAGAAGTTTTGTGATTCTCTATTAGCTCCTTAACTATCATTAAATTAATATTCCTCCTACTTTGTTTGCAGTACACCCTTCATTAAATTTAGATGCCAGGCATTCATCTTTTGTGCTCCTCCTGATAGATGCAATACTTCTGTGACCAAAGGGCCTGGGGGGGTTGTGGGGTGAGGAGGGCACGGGGGCATCTCTGTGCCATGCCCACACACCTTCATGCAGTTTCTGCTCTCTCGAGCGGCGCTCATGCTCGGACACTAAAGCTCAACAGCAAAGTATAGGAGATGGCACACAGTGAACAGCGTGGCCCAAAAACTTTCCATCCATGCTGCGGCTGCTGGGCCCACTGGAACTTGCTGCAGCTGAGTGGTCAGCCCCAAATCCCTTTCCTCCCCAGGAAAGGACCTTAAGAACACAGTCTCTCTGGCTTGCTATAGATACTTACTCTATGCCGGTGAGCCAGTCTCTGCTACGAAGTACTGAACTTTGATTGACTATAAAGGAACCACAGGGGAACTACAAAGTTTCAGGCAGTCAAAGAAACCTTCCCTGAAATGGCTGGGTGCTGCCTAAAGTTACAGAAGAAAGCACCAGCCCTGACGAGCAAGGCCAAGGAGGCATCCGTGCCTGCGTTATTGTTCGCCTTGCATAGCAAACGCTTCTGCTTAAGACAACTACAGCTCTTTGGATTGCGGCTTTCACCCTTCCCAAACCTCTTGAAATTGTTGGGCTTTTTTTTTCCCCCCAAAGAAACCTTACTTGGAAATTATATCCTATTTCCTACCTTTCATTTAACAATTGCTTGCCATTTGCTTAACTTCAGGGGACTGACAAAGATGCTTTGTTTTCTTTTATGCTGTTCTAACATCTGTTCCACCTTATTCAAGAAACAGTAAATCTTGATTTAAGATTACACAATATTTAGTAAAAATTATCTCCACTTTGGGCAAGATCACTCTTTTTATACTATAAAACTGGATAATTTCCTGGGAAACAGAGTTAAGTAAAAACATAAATTACTGTTCTGCTCCTGTTTTAAAGACTATTTCTCTTACTGCTCCCCAGAGTTCCCTCATATAACATTTATTTCAGTTTTGCATGATATTTAGCATTCTCATGAAGAGGAGCAGTCACTTAATGATATTAAAATATTTATGTCAGCAGCATGTTCATAAACAAAGAAAAGCTATTTAACCTCCTTTTATGCAAGCTGGTCCTACCAATGTACAAACACACTGCAGGAATAGTGCTAGAGAGGCCAACAGAAGATTGATTTCATCTAAATAAGAGAAGCTATAATAAAGAAAAAGAGAAGAAAAGCATGTATGCAGTATCTTAAATGCTTGGAAATATAATAAATATGGGAGAATTTGGCAAGTGCTTGGTCTCACATAACAAGCTTCTCCCTTTAGCACGGAAAGCTATAACTAGAGCTGTGCCATCTGCCCTCTCTACAGGCCTCCTGCCACTTTTCTCACACCAGTTTGCTGCTGCAAGCTGAGCCAGTCCACGTCTGGAAATGCCCTCCAGACGGCCACGCATCCTCATCTGTATCTGTGAGATCTGTGTTTAACTGTAGATGGACTCTGGCTACGTGGCAGTCTACACAGGCATTTCAAAGTGCCTTTTGACCAGGGTGACCTTTAAGCTGTAGACACTCCCTTGGAGGTGGAGTGGGTCTGTGCTGCCCTTTCCCATTGCACAACACATAGCGGGCAGCAGCTGTGAGGACGCTATGGCCCCACTAGCTTGGCAGTGAACATATCCAGATCTTCTCATGTCTTCTAGGTCAGTGCTCAGGAAGTCTCAACTTCTCCTGAGGCTGTGCTCATGCCTTCAGGGGCAAGCAGGAGCATCCAAGGATGCTTTTGTCCATGAATGGCCTGCAGACAGATCTCCTTGGGCTGTGATAGTGTAAGGTCACACCAAGGAATGGCTCTTCTGGTCAGTCTGGAGGTGCTATAAGTAAATCCTAGCAATGCAATATATCAGTTATCTAGAAGATGTTGGAGATTTTTTTGGGTGTTATATGTGTTTTTGTTTTGGTGTCCCCCCCCACCCAAGAAAAAAAATAATGCTTTCTACATCCCCAAAAGCTCTCAACATCAATACCAAAACACAAGGTATGAGTGGTGGTAAATGTGTTTCTAATGTGAAGGCCGTTCCTAATTCTCATTACAGATCTAGACTTTCAGTAACTCTGAGCCTGGTATTACATTGTTCACGCATAGAGCCCTGAAGTTCAAAACTGCAGAAGCCACCATGCCCAGCACTGATCTTCCTGAAGGCCTGAGCAAGGAGCAGGAAGACTATAAGTATTCATCGTGTAAACATGAGAAAGGGTGTTTGAGTGGATTACAGTTGCATATGTCAGAAGAGAGATGTTGTGGCAGGTTTGATGCGTTCCAGGTGACCCTTCAGTTGACACCTTAGCAGGTAGGGTCCTTCCCTGCAGAGCAGAAGACGTGGTGAAATAAATATCCCTTCTGCCAGATTTAGAGTAGAGCACTGATTTTGGACCTCTGCTCTCACAGAAAAATATTCTCCTGCAACTTAGGTATGTAAAAAACGAACCCTCCTCCTCTCCTCATTTCGTGACAACATGTAGATCCCCACATAAACCTAACCCCTTGCTACTTAATAGCATTCAGATTTACTGAAAATAAGCCAAGTATTTTTCCTATAAGCTTGAGTGAGGAGAGAGACTGCATTGTGGATGGACTGCTGCAGAATAAGAAACTGCTATTAGTAAAACCCTCCACTACCGCATACTTCTATAACCTTTAGGGGATTAGGACTTGGTTTTGAATGTTTCTTGTAAATGAACAGGAAAGAAATAACTGCTCAAATCATCAGGTCTCCCCCCAGTGGAAAAAACATTATTAACAAGGCCCTGAATATTTGCTGGTGGGATGAACCCCATGACAAATATCCACAGGTGGGCCTCAGGCCAGGCAGACCCCTCCTCCCCACAAGCTGTGAAGCCCTGGCTGGTAGAGGTAGCAAGTAATCCTCCAGAGCAACTGTTTCCCACTTTTAAAGTGGGTGCCCAAAAGCTTTTCTTGTCAAATGCCAATTTTCTTGACAAATTTAAACATCTCATGACTTCTCGTTTCACCTGTATGCTTCTTGCAGGCACCTAGAGGTAGAGAGGACCTTGCACCCATCGTGCATATTCATATCACACAGGCTTCTTTCCCTGAAGAAAGCTGAGCTCCAGAACCACACGGGAAAACTCAAACATACACATCAATGCCTTCTCAGTTGCAAAGAAAAACACATTTCTTCCCAACACACCACACCTTACAAGTCTTTGTTCGGGCTTTCTTCAGCAAGGATCACACCAGCGTATAGACATTAGAGCTGCCCTGCAGAATGACTGACAGAAGAAAGACAGCAGCAAGGAAGAGAAGTTGTAAGCCTGTCCATGGCTAGGAATGACAAATCAGCAGTTACATCCAGGACTCTTATTTGGAGAGCTGACCTGTGCAACCTTTGGGTGACAGCTTGCTCCTTCCTCGATGGGCTCTCTCCTGCCTCTTTCTGCATTTATTCAGTCTGGGAATCAACACGTGCCTGCACCCTGATAGCACAAAAGTTTGTCTTTTTCTCTCTGTATTACAATAAAGAGTGGAAGAAAACAGGCACAGCTGGGTCTCAAGGCAAGGTGCTTACTAAATGCATACATTGCGTGAGGCTCTGTATCTGATGTTACTATAGTTGCTTTCTAGTGACCCTGAAAATACAGAGCAGAGGGCTCAGAAATAGTTTAATGTCTTTTACTATACCCAAGCTTTACTGAGTGTCCTGCACATCAGGCACTGGACTACTAACTAAAACTTATTTAAGGCATTATAATCTCTCTAAGTTCTGCAGTGAATTTATCTTGTGCCATTGTTTGTCAGCACGACTCTGACTAGGGGCTGAAAATTTACCTTATTATCTGGGGAACTCAGCATCTGCCAGCTGTGAGGGGAATCCTTGGTTCCACTCAAGTAAGAAGCTATTTCGGTGGAAAAATACACTGAAACTGCTTTTTATCAGATCACAGACTGCAATCACTAATTCAGTCAGCTCACAAGGACTCAGAGATCATAGAATCATTTGGTTGGAAAAGACCTTGGAGATCGTCAAGTCCAACCATTAACCTAACCCTGCCATCCCACCATTAAACCATGTCCCTAAGCACCTCATCTATCCTTCTTTTAAATACCCCCAGGGATGGGGACTCCACCACTTCCCTGGGTAGCCCATTCCAGTGCTTAATAACCCTTTCCATGAAGAAATCTTTCCTAATATCCAATCTAAACCTCCCCTGGTGCAACCTGAGGCCATTTCCTCTTGTCCTATCACTTGTTACTTGGGAGAAGAGACCAACACCCACCTGGCTTCCCCCTCCTGTCAGGCAGTTGTAGAAAGCGATGAGGTCTCCCCTCAGCCTCTTCTTCTCCAAGCTGAACCCCACCAGTTCCCCCAGCTGCTGCCCGTCAGCCTTGGGCTCCAGACCCTTCACCAGCTTTGTTGCCCTTCTCTGGACAGGCTCCAGCACCTCAATGCCCTTCTTGTAGTGAGGGGCCCAAAACTGAACACAGCATTTGAGGTGCGGCCTCACCAGTGCTGAGTACAGGGGGACAATCACTTCCCTGGTCCTGCTGGCCACACTATTCCTGAAACAAGACCCAAATGATCTTCTGCTTTTTGATGAAGCTGTCGTTATCATGCTAAATTATCATTCAGGACCACTGTCCACCTACAGATTTATCAGAAGAAAGCTATTGGGCATCTTGAATATAGTGCCAATTGTGCAGTCCCTGACACATAATTAACTCAGGCCCCAAAGTATGTGTTTTAATCAATCCCTGTTCAGCAGAGCATTTATATGTGTCCGCTTAACTTCAACACATACCTAGCATGCACATAGGTCCTTTTGTGAATAGAGAAAAACATGGGAGTTGTAAGAACTGTCCTACCAATGCTATTGGGCCAGCCACTACTGGGATAAGATATTAGACTACTTGGGTAATGGCTTATATTTTCAGAAGTATCTATATAAACCAGAAGCCAAGACCAGTTTCTAGAATGACATAGTCATGGTGCTGTAACTATGGTGATTTAAGGACAAAAATGCACAAGTTCTGGAGGAAACAGTATTCTTTACTACTTGGTATGTAGTTGGAGGAAACTTCCAAACTTTAGGCAGCAGCAATCTTTCTTCAGCGCTGCAAAGCTAGGATTCATCTCACTTGGCTGAGCTGGCTACAGGTAAGCTACGCTGTCTGAACAAGTCACCCAGGATTTCTCTGCAGTCAACGTAGAACACCTCTAGATACCAATTCATCCCATCCAAAGGTATCCAAGAAAGGTAGGACGAATGACTCTCTGTTCCTGTGTTGTTGTTGGAAAAGCCCACACAACTAGTTCAGATTAAATACATTGCTTTCATGTGATCAAGTGCACACATTTATCCAAGCTTCCTGTCTCTCTATAGAACTAAGACAGACATTCATGTTGCAGACTAACGTGCCACAAAGTGGACATCTAAACTGAGATGACTCATGCCTTAAACATACCTATTTCTCTCCAGCCTGGCCTACATTGATTAGCTTAGCTACAGAGAGGGGGCCAGTCCCACAAACATAGAAGCCTAGCGCTGTTTTGGGCACCGTGGGTTATCGTGTATGGCCAGCAGTTGCCATCCCAGAAGGGTGCAGGTCTGGAGTCCCTCCCTTAGCACTACTGCATATCATGGGAGCTTAGGGAGCAAGATCATATGAATCCTACGCAACCAGCGCCCAACATTACCTAAGGTGAATCCCTCCCTGTCTTCTACCTTTTTAATGGCTCGGTGGGGTGCAGCAGATCTCCTAATTGCCAGATAAAGCAAGAAACAAAAGCAGGTGGTAAAGGCCAGGCATTTACACACTTAATAGGCTTTCTTAATGAACCAGGGCAACTAAGTTCCACTGCTTCCACTTTCAGCCGAGCTCAGGCATGGATCATTTCAGAGCAAAGTGGCGTATCTTCCCAAAAAGCAAAGAACCTATGAAAAGTAGGTACTGACTTAGAAGCTGCGATGCAGCCTGAACTGCAGCAATGTGAGCCTCTCTGTAATCCATTATGGCTGTGTAAGATATAACAAAACTACTACAAGGTGCTCTAATTCCATTTACTAATAATCATAAAAGTGTTTGAGATGTGTCTGATGAACCATTTAGAAGATAGCATTTTCCAAAGTTGATTTGTAGCCCAAAGAAAAGCCTTTAATACCATATAAATTAGATTTTATGTACAACAATATTTAAAACCATTGCAAAGGAGGTGTTTTTGTTGTTTTATAGTCGCTGTTCAGCCTTCATTGAATAATTTGTTTGAAGAAAAAAAATGCTTGGCTTCTGAGTCCTTCCCAATGAATCACAGAGCAGGAGTAATATCATCATTTGTCATCTTTTTATCTGCAGGTGCCATTGTGTTCAGTGTAGCTCTACCCGGTTAATCTGAACAGCTTCTGATGAATTGTATTTAGTAAAATACACAAAATTATTTTGTGCTTAACTAACATCCTGAGCAGCTCCGCTGACACATCAACTCCTACATGCTGCAAGCACACAAATGTTTTGCTTTTTCAGAAACAGAGGCCGGTCCTGCCAGAGAAATACATGGGTAAATAAATCAACCGTTAATCGATCTGCTGTAGCACTGAGATCAGCTGGTTTGCTAGGTTGAAAGTGACTGCCATGGTTTTACTTTTTGTCTTAACATGAGCTTTTGCCATCAGCAGACACTCCCAGGGTGTCTTGGAGCATACAGCTGGCCTCTCTCCAAAGCTAGAAGTGTGGGGTTTGGGTTTGGTTTTTTTCTTTACACATTTGCTTTATGCCATCTCTGATCTGACACTTATACATAAAGGGTCTCCTTAAAAGGTGCAATTTCCTCTGCTCCCATTTCCCCCAGGGGAGCAGGAGTTTCCTGCTAACTCCCATGAACACTCAGCTGTCTGTTACACCGAATTTTTCCATTACATCAAAATACTGAAGATGCGTCCACCCTTTTCCCCTAGCATGGCCTCGCAGAGGGAAGCAGCCACCAAACACACTCCCTGGCAGCCATGCCAGGCTGACCCCAGGCTCACCTTAATCTCCTCTCCCTCAGCCCACGCAAGCAGCCAAGCAAGAAGTGAATTTCCCTCTCCCATACGCAGAATATTGCGCCCAGTCTCCATTTGCACTCAAAGCTGGACTACGAATACTCCTCCCCCCTCACAAAGCCATACGATTTAAATATTCAGTCACAAAGAAGTTAAGCTTTTCGTTTGTCCACCAGAGTAAACAGCATTTGAAGGACAATGCATAAGACACAACAAAACAGAAAATCTGCCCCTCTCCAGGATTTCTGGGCATGCAGAAAGATTTTGGCCAACCACCATCTCACCATCAAAGTGGCACAAAGCAGCAGTGCTGGCTCACACTGCAGTGATGTGGGGGGTATGTTAAAAGGAGCACAGATTCACACAAGATGCCTCTGCCACCTCCATTCAACTTTCCCCACCTACAGCTTGTGAAAAAAGAATAAGAGAAGAAAGCTGGAAATCTGAGCAGCACTGGGCTGCCTTATATTTTTCAAAAAGTATGTACCAAGACCTATGTTATCATCAGCTTTTGTTCCTTTTTTTTTTATCTCAGTGGCACAAAGCAAATGCCTTCTCTCCAAACATCTTCCTCATCCCTGCAAAGAGAGTCGCCGAGGTCAGCTCTAACAACAGCCAGAGAAGGAAGAAGCCTCTGAAATTAAACACCCCTCAATTCAGTGAATTATATGAGTTTAGACACTTCTTAGTTTCCAGCAGACAAAGAAGTGCCTAACATGTAAATACACCTTTCCATTTTAGCTTATTAAGGAGCAGCTTCCCATCCAAAGCTGCAGATCATGAATTCAGATTACAGAGGACCGTAATGCCACTGCAGACCAAAAGTGCTGGGATGAAACACATACATTTTGACAATCTCCCACCAAATAAATGTACAGGAAAGGGGAAAACAAATAATTCTGCACTTAAAGAAAATTCTTAATTTATTTACTTATTTCTTAAATGTAAATTTATGTGAGATCAAAGAAATCACCATTTTCCTTTACAGCTTACACATAAAAAAATGACTGGTAAAAATCTCCTTTCCTGCCATGTTGTCCAACAAAGACCTTACCGACTCCAGCTTAAGGATTTGCCTCTGCAGTAAAGTTTGATCACTGTAATGCACCATGTAATTTTTAGTTATGCTCATATACCCCATAGACACTCCTGCTCTAGCGTAACAGCGCCTTTTTTCCAGCTTAGCTTATCATTTAAACCAGTTTAAGCTGTGCTGAAAAAAAATATTTTCACTACAACAGAGGAGCATCTACAAGGGAGTTATGTCCTCACAGTTACATTTTCATGATAGGCAAAGAGTCTTAGCCACACTCCTTGAGATCAGCTCTGCTGGGTATTGAATAACCACCATCCCAAGGAGAATTTGGGTAAGATGATTAAATCCGGGGCAGCTAGACAGGCCAGCAGTTCAGCAGACTCAGTGCCCACTTTCCTCCATCTCAGACAGCAAATAAGCATTTGCACCATTCAAATCTCTGCCCATCACTTTCCTTTCCCCTATATACGCTACCTGCTCTGCATTGCCCACGTTATTTCCACCTTCCCACTGAAAGGTTAAACTTTTACAAAACCTCACCAGTGCACCACAGGGCTAGCAGCAGGGAGTGGATCAGCAGAGCAAATGGTGGTCCTGGTTTCCCTGGCCGTTGCTTCTTACATTTGGAGCGAGACTTTAAATAGACCAAGTGCAGCCACACAGGAAAGTCATTCATATTTCACCATGATCAGAGCAGCTGATTTATGGCAGTCAAGAGGGACTTGGTCCTCTAACCTGAGCAAGACAAACCCATATTCAGGAAATCCCACCTACTCTCACTCCACAAAAACTCAGACAGAAATTATTCATGGGTACTGCTGGCACAGCAGACCCCCCCATGACTACCAGCCAAGACTTCAGTGAAAGTTTGGCTGGGTAGACTCCATGCATCATAAACTACAAAACCAGGAAAAGGCAGCAGGGGAAAGATTTCCATCTTTCCCGCTTCAGCGTTACCTCTGCTGCTGTCAGTGCAGCTCTTATGGTTTTCACTTTCCAGGCAGCGAAAACATGAAAACAGCCATAAATCCTGAGTTTCTGACTCGCACCTAACACAAAACCTTTGGAGTCATCCATCTCATGTGCTTTTCAACCTGCTGCATCAGTACATCTGACCACTGCACTCACATTTTTGGTAGTCATCCTGTCCTAGCACAACATAGATCAAAGTGCACAGCTTAAGCTAAAAGAAATGAAGAAATTCTTATTCTAAAACCAGAGTTATCAACATATAACTAGAGAGTGCATCTAAAATCTCGCAGCATAGACCACACTTTGTATTACAGTTTGGTGTGAGCAGCAAGATGCTTAAACTGAGAGATCAAAATCAGGGCTGGGAGGCAGCTGCCGTGTATTCCAAATCAATGGGGAAGACTCAAGAGCTGCAGGTGCTTTGGGTTCCTACAGGTGTAAAGCATGTATCAGAAAATTGAGTGAGTGGACATAGTCTGAGGTGAAGTCTTGAAAGTTTGTATTTTACCTCATCTGTTGTGTAATTACAAGTGTAGCAGTTTACTTTGGCTTCAGTATATTTCTGCAGGAATAAGCAGTATTTTTCTTCACTAGGAAAATGCTCCCAGGGTAAAACTTCTGGCAGCCAACAGGGACAAAAGTTTGACTTCAAATCTTCAGGGGTTTTGTGAAAACAGGAGGAAGAAAACCTAGAAAATCCCATGGGAAGTTGCCTCGAGGGGAGATTTTTCAACTATCGTTCTTTGCATCCATTCTTTATTCATCAGTCTTGAAAAATTCAAATGCCCTATCAAAAGCACAGGCTACATTTGGAGCCTCACCCCTTCCAGGAGGTACTAACAGCGAGGGCTGAAGTGCGACGTGTGGTGCGGCACAGCAGACGCCGTGCCACCGCCCAGGCAGGGCACCCACAGCTTGGGTTTACAGTGAGGGCTGCCAGCACCCACATGCAGAATAACCTTCCCAGGGTAGTTTCATCCAGTCTGGGAAGATAAAACAAACCTGTGACTGACATGGATGCTCAGAAAGCTGTCGTACCACGCACCTACCAGCGGAAAACTCGCTGATCACGTCCTCATGCATTCTTTGTTGAAACTTTCTGCCAGATGCAACGATTTCCAAAAGATGGGGAACAAGGCAAAATAAACCTCAGTTCTTATCAGAATGGAGCCAATAATCCTTGGCCGGCTTTTAACCCGCTCAAGATACTCGCTGTTTTGCCTAAGGAATACAGGGTGACAGAGGTAGGAAAGCTTTTAAGATGCCATTTAATTTATCTCCCTTTCTCAAGGCAGGACTGATTAATGTAACTTAAACATATGCATCCTCCCCATCACAAGCAACGTGAACAAGACGGCATCTCCAAAAGAAGCGTGCAATTCTTGAGGCATGAAAAAGATGTCAGATACTTCCCCGGAGGGATATCGCAAACCAGGCTGAGCTCGGCAGCCAAACTCTCACGAAGGAAATTCTCACACCTGTGTCCATTCCACCAACTTTGGTCAAATCCCAGGCAGATGTAAACCCACACGGAACAGACTGCAGGCCCAAGATGCTGTTTACATGGAAAACCTGTCAATGTGAAACAATTTTATCTGCAGCTGTCAGCTAAATCTCATTTGAGAGAGTGTGTCCTGCCAACAAATGCGGGCTATGTGTTTGTGAGAGGCAAGACCGGCACATTTTCAACACCGCTGCACACTTTTTAATGTTTCTAGCATATTACCTTCCAAATGTTGCAGCGCGACATGCTTTATAGGAACTAATGAATCACACAGTAAAAACTAATTGCAACTTACATACCGTTGTGAACCGAGTTGTGCAACATAAAAGCAATCAGCCAGAAATTAAAATGCTAATATGGGGCTGAACCTCACGTAACAGTTTGCTAAGATCTAGTGGAATACCATCCTTCCTGGTGAATTCTCAACAGATGGAATTTAGTTGGTAGGTAGTCATTTCATCAAGCTTGTAAACCTCACCGTGCTGGAGGAGGGTCCCCACCGTGATGCATTACATATTTCCAGCATTGGAAATTATGGTAAAAGATCTGCCTAACATGATCTATTTTCTTTTTTTGACTGGCTTTTTCTGTTCACATGTAAATGATTAACAAACTCTTAGCAAGTCAGAAAGGAGTGGTGGATAAGGGATGCTCTTTCCAAACACAGACGTCTCGAATTGCTTTTTGTTGTTTTCAACTGCAAGTTTTGAAGAGGACCACAGATAAATTAATACAGATGGGCTCCCAATGTGGTGGTGATCATGATCAAACCTGCTTTTATTTTTAATTATAAAAGCTCCATTTCATAGATTCACTAATGCAAGATTCTGAATTGAATAAGACAATTACATTTTAATTGGGTTCACCTCCCCCACATCCACTTTTTCTTCATTACATTCCTAATACTAAGACAATTGAAATACATTAATTAATTCAAGTGGGGAATTATTAATTTTCAACATCAGCCTTGGAGAAATTACCAGTGTCCTGGAACAAAGCTCCCAGGAAGATGAGGAGCTACAAACTGTTCCCTGTATCCAGTTCTAGCACCAGTCCCATAAGTCTTCGTTTTCCCTGAGGACAAGAAATGTCTCAGCAAGGTATGATCTTGGGAAGTTAGTGAATTATTCTTTAGCAAGCCTCGTTCACTGCAGGTTAGCCTTTAGGTTTGTTCAATCATTATTGGCAGCAACACTGGAAAAGCACGGACAAGCTCTAAACGGAATTCATGACCCCTTTGTACTAAGTCATCTGCAAACAGGAGCCAGGGAAGGAGACCAGAGCAGGCACTGGGACCTTGGCTGTGCACACATGGTGATGCCACCCCACATCCTATCAGATGAACACAGGACATGGAAAGTTAATGAGAGACTCAAGACTGTCCTTGTCTGCTTGGATGAAGCTGTCTTTCAGCCATGGGAACTCTTGTGTAATGGGGTCTTGGCTCCCAGGTCCTTGCACCCCCCCTAAGCACAAGCAAGGCTGAATCACTGCCCAGTCTCAAGACATAGTCGGATACAGATAATTAATACACATATCAAAAATGGACTGAACCATTTTCTTCTGACTCATCAGTGGCTTTCATAGTTTCCTTAAGGTCTTCCATTTAAAAATAAAGCTATTTTTCTCACTTTGCTTACAGTCCCTTTTCCCGTGCAATGCTCTCCAGGAGAGACCCTGCTTGGAGGACCATGTTCCCTTGCTTAATAATCGCTTCCCTTCCTTACCATTTTATCCTTGGTATCTCCAAACACCCACTTCCCTCATCTCCTCCTCACTGCAGCCCAAGCTCCGGAGCGATATGCAGGTAATGCTCCCAGCTAAAGCCCAGCAGTAAAATGCCGTACTCAGCACACCTTCTGCCATCTGCACTCCCCTGCCATGCATCCACCCTGGAAGGAAACAGGGCACAAAGTGCAGCAACGGTCTGAAGGCATGACGGATGCCTAAAATGCAGAAGACATCCCAAAAGGTAAGAAACACTCCTCAACCTGCTCCAAAGGACAGCAGAGCTCCTAAAGGAGAGGAGGTGGGTTGGGGTTTGCTGCCGTGTTTCAGTGCTATAGCTCTACCAGCACACCAGACCAGAAGGTGTCATTTGGAGCCTACTTTAAATTTATGAAGTAGTAAACCTATTGCTCAGGGTGGCAAAAGGTGAATCACCATTAAAGGAGTGACCTGGACTCTGAAAGAGGTCTGTCAACAGAGGAATTGGAAACTTAAAGCATGGCTTCCCAAATTACCGCTCTGAGATTGCTTTGGAAGAAAATTGCCAGGAGGAGCGTGGGGGGCGAAAGCGCATTACTCGTAAAATTGTCTTTCATGACAGCAAGGCAGAGCATCCATTAGCCGGGCTAGGAAAGGAGCAGGTTTCACAAAATCTTAGTATTCATGGAAGTCATAGACATTTGCCTCTACCTGTTTCCCCAGGGGACCCAAAAATTGGCAGGAGTGCTTACAATTCATCATCAAAACAGAAGAGCTCTGGTGTTGGATCAGTACAGGCAATGGATCAGTACAGACACAGTCTGTCTTTCTCAATGAGGGCTTCATGTTAAAAAACGAAAGCTGCTCTTCTCTAAGGTCCTCAGCACAGAGGAGAGGAGCAGTACCTTTATGTCACCACACGGAGCAGAGACTGTGGCTGGGTTAAGGATATGCCCCGAATCGTGCACTGCCTTGGGTAAACCACCGCGTGCCATCATCACTGCATCATTCTGCTTCACTTACAGCACATCCATAAGGAAACGGGCAGTAAAACTGGGAATCCCTCCTTCCAGACACCACGCTCCCAAGCCCCCACACTTAAAACTCACCAATTTATATGTCAATTGGGGCCTATAGCACCACTTTGAAATAGTTTATTCATCTTGCAGTAGGTGCAGCCACTCCAGTCTGACCCAATTTTTCACTCTTTTATTGGTAACTGCGGCCTACACAGTGGCCGTGCATTGTATAAAGGGGGAAATGGATATAAAGAGCTCTAAGCAGCTGTGCTGGTTTTGGCTGGGATAGAGTTTATTTTCCTCATACTGCCTAGTAGATGTGCTGGTTTTGGCTGGGATAGAGTTCATTTTCCTTATACTGCCTAGTACAGGGCTATGGTTTGGATTTGTGCTGAGAACAGTCCCAGGGATACCCCACACCATATGATGTCATGCTCAGCAATATAAAGCTGGGGGAAGAAGAAGGAAAGGGGGGGGACATTGGGAGTGAGGGCGTTTGTCTTCCCAAGTCACCGTTACGCGTGATGGAGCCCTGCTGTCCTGGGGATGGCTGAGCCCCTGCCTGCCGGTGGGAAGCAGGGAATGAATTCCTTGGTTTGCTTTGCTTGTGCGTGGCTTTTGCTTTGCATATTAAAAGATTTTTATCTCAACCCACAAGTTTTCTCACTTTTACCCTTCCGATTCTCTCCCCCATCCCACCGTGGGGCAGTGGGCAAGCAGCTGTGTGGGGCTCAGTTGCCAGCTGGGGTTAAACCATGACAGCCGTGGAAGTTGGCTGATATTACAAACACATTAATGAAACAATGTTGGTTTGTATCTGCTGAAAATCTAGCCCTCATAATGTGTTTCTATACACATTTATGAGAAGCTGTAAGCAAAAGTTATCTATTTTATTTAAGAGGCAGAAATAGCCACAGTTCACACTTGAACCATAAATACACTGAATTTAAAGATAAGTAAATTAAAGCAAAGCTGAGATGTATGATGGACATGAGAAAAATGCCACTGTAATGCCCTACAGTATTAAGCTCTGTTGTTCCCCTCTGATGCCTTGGGATGAATACTGCAATAGGGCCGAAGATCTCATTTCATTGTGCCCTGGGAGGAAATTGGGTTCAGACTGCCTGCTCTGGGAGCCTTAGAAAAAGACTCGTTCAATGACTTTGCAATACTTCGCTTTCATGCAAAGCAAATCTGAGTATACCTGAAACTCTGCTGTCATTATTGTACCTGTGTGTGCCACAAAACATCTCAATGAGCAGTGAAAGCAGAAAGTTCTCCTCTGATTTAAAAAAGTGTCCTACACAGAAATAATGTTTTCAAGGAAGGCACAGAAGCAACCAGATAATCAAGACAGCTCTGTATTTTCCAAATTCACACTTTCTTTTGTTTTATTCTCATGTATCTCTCTAATATCTAATAGCACAGCAGAGTGATGGGAGGGAGGGAAAAAGGACTTTTGTGGTTGGCAAGAGGATTGCAAAAGGAGCTTAATGTTGAGGAAGAACATGAAGGAGACAAAGGAGTACAGTCATGTCAAAAAGAAAAAGTACTAAAAAGCCCTTTCTCTTCTAACATAAGGTCAGAAGAGGAACCAGGCAAGCCATGTTTCACTTCATTGCAAGTGAGAAATCAAGCAGTAACTCTGCTTGTTGCCTCTGGAGCAAGCCTCAAGGAAGAAAATAACTCAGGGAAAATCTCACAGGAAAGTATTCATCTGAGATTGCACTAGCAACTGGGGAATTTGCATGTGATTTCAGGAGCCACCCTCCCACCCAGGGCCATTGCTCTCACTGTGGGATAGAGAAGCTCAAAGTTGTTATTGGAGTCTTTCCCTGAGGTGGGGCTCAGCTGCAGGACATTGGCCCTTGGCTCCCTGTGCACAGCAGAAGACCCAGATGAGCGGGGTTTATGTACAGCCTACAACACGATGCCTGTGGCATGCAGACATCCTCATGGCCACTTCTCACCATCAGCGCTGTGAGAA
>NW_009260479.1:4471443-4492295 GCF_000687185.1 Egretta garzetta | reverse complement strand
GCCCAGAGGAGTGGAGCTGCTGGGGTCAGTGACAAAGCCCAACACCTAACAGAGAAATGAGCTGAAATGGGGATCAGACCTTTGCATGGAATCAGAAACCTGATTAATGAGTTTGGGCCTCATGCAACCTAGAAAGGGTAATTGCCCAGACCCTCCTCACTTCTGAGATGTAGCACAAAAAACAAAGAAATTACACAAATGGACACTTTTCAATAGGCTTGGGCTCCTGCAGCAGGTCCTCATGCCTGGGTCTTCCCCTCATAACATCACTGACATGGGGCACTATGGCAGCAGTTGCCAGTCGCAGAATTTTTGTTTTTCAGGAAGCACTAATGAGTCAAGTAGAATTAACAGATGCAGAGGCACTACAGCCCATAGTATACTGGCATCAGTCGATAAAGTTTGCTTCTGGTGACCTACAGAGATAGAAGCACTGATGAGAAACCTGCTGAAAGAGGAGGATAGAGCCATCCCCACTTCCAAATAACTGCCCACTCAGAAATCACCATCATGGAAGCCAGGTCATATGAAAATAATGGTAAAAATTTCCAGAGAAGATAACAAAATGAGTGAATAACAAACAGAGCAGAATGAAGAGATAGAGGAGGAACAGCGAAGGTGTGAGAAGGAAACGCTGTGCCAGCGTACAGCTCCCTTCCGAGTTATAGATGAGAGAGTAAGAAGGAAAAGAGCAGGAACAGAACAAAAAATAGGTCAGGGAGTGAAGGATGAGGGAAATTTAGGCTACTGAAAGAGACATATCTAGGGATCAAGACCTGACAGCAGTGGGATGGGATGGTGGGAGAAGAGATAATAGTAAGAGGAATGAAAGGAGCAGGAGAGGAGGTGAGGAGGTACCCAGGCACCAGCGGGATAGCTTTCACCTGAAAAATGTTATGAAAATTTTATTAAATAGGTTTGTATGGGCATCTGAGGGTTTATCACAGCTGGGCAGTGGGTGTGGGAGGGTTTTTTACCCTTACTATAAAATCCTGACATATAGACCAAGTTTCCTCAAGCCAAGTCAAGGTACACTGGTTGAAGCCACTGCTTGAGTGCCACTGGTCCATGCTTGAGTGCCATGCTGGTGGACCCCACGATAGCTGGGAGAGTTGAAAGCAGGGAAACACAAAGCAAGCATGTCCTTCGTGCTTGGGAGTAGTCAAGAAAATGAATTGAGAGATGGGAAGAACTGAAGTCCCCGTGGAGGGTACTGACTTTGTACAAAATTAATGGGCAAAGTCAGAGAGGTGAGATTTGATGAGGACAGAGATGTCAGGTCAGTGAGATGAAGGCTATAATTGAATACGGTGAAGTGGTAGCAGAGGTAATTAGGGCTCAGTAAGCTGCAAAGGGCACAAATTAAATGAGGATAAAACAGAAGTTAAAGCACAAAGACAGTCAGCGTGCTGGGTTTCTTTGCCAACGGCAATCTGGCTGATGAAGATCAATTAATTGAATTCAAAGAGCTGGGATGAGCCAGGCCTCCTGGGAAAACAGTTTGTGTTGTAAAGAGCAAGAATAGAGCTGGTGAGAGAACACTGGGTGGTACTAAACAAAAGTAATTTGGGCTCAAAAGAAGATAAGAGGGAGTTGCCATGAAAGCAGAAATTAGGAAACAGTGCTGGCAGTGCAGGGAGGAAAACACTGAGAGAATTAAAGTTTGAGAAAAGGATCAGAGAGCAGGAAAACTGAAGGAAGAAAGGAGAGAAGAGGGCTACCAGAAGAGAGAAGAATGAGGAACATAGACTAATTTGTGTTGTTGTCATGTTGCAAGGCTGAAGAGGTGGGTATTTGGAGACCCTAACCAAACCCAGCACCTGTCCTCTAGTCAATGGCCAAGACATCCTCCTTAGGAGCAATCAGTGGAGCAGCATTCCGTTCAACGCTGTATTTCACCTGCTTTCCTCCTCCCTTTGCACTGAAGCTATGAGGTGTGTCAAAACTACCAGATGAAAGGTACAGAGTCATCCTTCATAGTAAACCACGGAAATTATCAACTGCAAAGCATCACTGGTAGTTTTCAGGTTTTCCCTCTTTTCTACTCAATCCTACAGGGGTAGGTCTAGCTTTGTGGTCAGAAATTTCACTGCACTGAGTCGTTTCCCAACAATTCCCAGGTACATGGTGTTGTCATATAACAAGATGGACTCCTCTTCTCCACCACCTGGTGGCCAGGGAGGCTCTCAGGTTAGTGCTGGGGAAGGCTGAGGGTTGAGTCCCTGCTGGACAGTATGGCTTGACTCCCACAGCAAGCTTCTCTGGGCTCTATGGCACTGTGAAGGCATCAGGCTTTGAGGGGGCTCTACCTCCATCTTCCCCAACAAAACCACACAGAGGTCTTTGAAGCCCAAGTTCTGCACTTTGTCAGAGTACACATTAGCAGGAGGTAACTTTTAGGTGGATGAAACTTGGGTCTTACATATGTGGTGGAGTCCTCAGGGTCTGTAGGAAATGTCTCTTTCCTTCCTTCCTCTTGAGGGCTTGGATGTGGGTCTGCTCCCTGACTGCCTTCAGATTTTTCTGGTCACCACTTCTTCTACAGCCCCATTGAATGTCTCCCAGTCTCTGCTCACTACATCCTCACATCAAAGGGGGATTTCCCCAGTTAAGTGATGAGCTCTGCTGCTGGCTGGGAAGGAGCAGCTGACCCCTCCCAGGGTCCTCCCAAGTTATACCAGCCTGGACAAGGCAATGAGGTTGTCCTTTTTTTTTCTGCTGCTGCACAACTCTCTACACTTTAACCCCTACCCCGAATAAAAGATAAATGCAGGATTAACCGCCAAACTTCCTGAGCTCATGTTAATTAGATTAGCAGCCTAGAAGGACAACATGGTGATGAGAATTTTCACAATCCTGATTCAAATACAGAAAAAAACTGCCATTTAGAAAGATATTTTCCCTGGATATTCATGTGCTTCCCTGAACTGTCCATCCAAGAGGTGCAGTAAATGGAATTGATCCTAATTCTGCCAAAGACTAATGGTGGATATAGGCCACACGCAGAAGTGAATTCCCCAACAGAGTGAAATCTGCCAAAGGTGACAGCAATCCTTCCTTCCATTTTAAGGTTCTTGAGAGGACACAGAGTAGGTTTGTTTTAAACCATCTATGTAAGATTACCGGCTGCCTCCCCACTGTGGGACTGTAGATAATGCTGATAAAATAAAAAAAAATTCCACTTGAACAGTTTATATCCCAGCCAGTGCCCAATAATAATGGAGATAAGGACAAATGGACCCCTATTTTTGTTCTTATGAGAGAAAGACCATTGAGTATTACACGTTTGCCTTGTCTGTAGACTAGTTACCGCTGTACCTGCCCACCTCCATAAAGCACTCTCAGATATGTTAGTTAAGAGCTTTATTATCTGTATATGTACCCGAGGCTTGTGTTATTATTATTTAATTTTTTGAGTTGAATGGGCTGATCTACAGCATAAAACCAACATGGCCATGAACTGTTCATTTATTATACAGATCCTGGTGACATGAAAATAGTCAAGAGGCATGAAGCTCCCACTAGGCTGAGCGATGTACATATATAGAGCATGCAAACCTTGCCCAAAGAGTTCCCAAAACCAGGAATTATTTCCTCTTTTTTCCTTCTTCTTCTGTTTTGTAGTCTGGGAACTCTGGCACAGAAAGGATTAAGCATTAGATTGTTTAATGGCTTCAAAACCTCCTCAGTGATGATCAGATAAGGTGGGAATCCAAAGGAGAATATGGCTAAGATCTGACCTGAGGAACATGCCAAACCAAAGCAGATATTGCTGCTGTTCACTTGGCTGAGAGTGCATGCCCACTGTTATAATTTCTGACTCAGCAATCACAGATTAATAACCAAAAATGGCAGGGCTGCCACTTGCTGCCTCCCCTGGAGAGCAAGAATGGTGATGGAGCCTTTCCATGGACTAGCCTTTCCAGCGCTAGCTCATCCCCTATAGTCCAAGCTTGACTCAATGTCAGAGAAGACTTTTGCGACTTTGGCTCCTTTGTGTCCACCACAGTGGAAAATCTATAGATTGCGTCTGTTTTTTCTCCTCAGCAACTGGCTTGGGTTTCCAGTACTTCTGTGTTTATACTCATCCAAGTTATACAATCAGTCCAATTTATATTCCCAAAACAAAAGACAGAAGTGCTCTGACTGGAGTTCATAATTTCTGTCTGATTGCTTTTCATTTCACACTTCTTTGTTGTAATTACTTTTTAAGATTAAATGCAGTGATTGTATTTAGTTGCACTCAATGGATATTGTACAGATTTAAGGGTCATAGGAAAAGGAAAGGAAAGGAGACAACTACCACCTCGTTGTTTACTGTGATTCCTATAACATGTGCAGTCAAGTGCTGAGTGAGTTTTAATAGAAATCTGGCTTGATTGTGATTAAAGGAAGAATTTGCTGAATTCTTCAGCTCAAAAGTATGGGCTTTTAGGTTTTTTTACATGGGTTGAGCCTAAAAAAGCTGATTCTGCAAAGCTTTCTTGACCTCACTGATTGCAACCAATTACAAGATGGATGGCCTGGATTTAGAAGTATCAGTATGCTGGAGCAGCTAGCCAAGTGTGTCTTAGACAGCTCAACAAGGAGATGGTGGGGAGGAAGGGGACACATTATGGATTTTATTATTCTTTTCATTAAGGCAGTAAAAATCCTGCTTGGCTAGACCATAAGCTCTTTTTTTTTTTTTAATTAATAAATAACAAAAACAAATCTAGCACTTACTTGCTTTGATATTATTTAATTAAAATAATTTTTAATTCTTTTAAAGCTGTTCCTTTTCTTTATTCTCATTCTCAACAGCACTGAGAAAGATTTACACACAGTCAATGTGGTACCAACAGTCCCCCAGCTCCCTTTTTGTTTTCCCTCTTGTACGGGTTCAAGAGAGATGCTACCAAGACTGGCCAGTACCATTGCAAATGGTGTTTTGACAGCTGAACTGGTGAGGAGCAGAGCGGCTCGCAGTACGTAGAATGGCTGATGGAATTTGTGATGTTATGCTGCATCTTGCACAGCTCTTACATTAGAGCTCATATATAATCTTTGCTACGTTGCTGTGAAAAACCCAGTACCTGCACTTTGTAGAGCAGATTTCAAAGCTCCAGGGGTGATGCTCATGAGGAAGCAACAATTTCCCAAGGTACAGATCTTGTCTTGAGGTCCAACAGATGCCATGCCAGTGGCTACACAGTGAACTTTATGACCTCAGCTTTTTAAAGAGAAGGCCCTGTGAAATTCCATACAAAGCAAGCAGTCTGTCCCAGAAAACATCATGGTGTAACCTTTAATTGCACCTTCACAGTTTTTTTTTCAATGTCTCACTAAATGATGCACAAAGAGGGAGAGATATGGCTGTAATTTCCTAAGTTCTTTACATCTGAATTTGCAATCTTAAAAATTTCTCACATATCTTTCATGTTAGGAAATAGATATAATAAATTGCAATGTCTTCTTGCTCTGAGTTCTCTTTAGGCGTAGAGATATTGAATCATGGGAGTTACATAAACTAATCAAAACACTTGCAAAATCCATGAGAATCTAACTCAAGAAGAGGAATAATACCAACAGCTCTTCCTGTCCAAACCTTCGCTGACTGTGAAATCGTTTCTCTGACAGTAAATACATCAGCATTTTTTAAGAGCATGAATCTGCTTACAACTAACTGGGCATTAACCAGTTCATACCTAACTGAGCATTAGCACACTGACCATGCAGGCCAGCAGTCTGTAAGCATCAGGCACCTCAGGGATGCTGAGAGTTCTCCAAACAAACTGAAATATCAATAGCTTACATGATGAGGCCCCCTTAGGCGAAACCTAAAGAGTGCTTAGTTAGATGCACTTCATTGGCCTGATGGCGTATATCTCCTTTGGGTGTCCAAAGGAGTACAGGTTACTAGCTGCACTATAAACCTGTCCACTCAGCTACATGGACCCAACCACAGACACCAAGTGACTTCTGGATTTCCATGGAGGTGTCTAATTGCTCTCCCCTTTTCAACTCTAATGAACAATTAGTTGATGTTATAAAATGGCAACTCTGCAGCTGAAGAGGGAAATGAAATATCAGGACAAAATATACAATTTTATCATGATAGAAGAACAAAATCAAAACCACGCTTCTGAGTTTAATGAGGAATACGGTGCACTAAACTAGACCATATATTACAAAAAATTTCTTCACTGAAAGGGTTATCAGGGACTGGAACGGGCTGCCCAGGGAAGTGGTTGAGTCCCCATCCCTGGAGGTATTTAAAAGGCGGGTACATGAGGTGCTTAGAGACATGGTTTAGTAGTGGACAGATATGGTTGGACTCAATGATCTTAAAGGTGTTTTCCAACCTAAACAATTCTATGATTCCATATTATGAAATACTATTTTTCATCAGTTCTATAGTCTTTAGAGACACTCCTACAGAACACTACTGCCTCCCAGTTCAGAGTGAGTGACGGGAATAAAGAATGCCGTTGCAGAGAGTTATACTCTCCATATCTCAGCCTTAAAGACAGACACAGAGAAAATGAGGTAGCTGACATTTTCTCATCCCTTATTAGCAATCATAGAGCCAAGGCAACCTGTCTATATACTCTTGTACTAAAGGGTTAAGTTTCCTGAAATTACCTTCTTTTACTTGCTGCTGCCTCCAGCTGAATACTCTTTCTCAAAACAAAGTAGGAAAGAGCAACTCTACTTTACATATGGCAAAACAGAAGGACCTTTCCACCTCTCACCCAAAGATCTTTCACTCATACGGTTTTCCAGAATACTTACTCAGTCAGATCTAATAAATGATATGACTCATCACTAATGAAGTGATACTGGCACTACAAAATAATAGAGCTGAGTAAATTTAACAAAAAAAGAGAGGAAGCTGGTAGAATAGGCATCAGCTTTGCAAAGCCTGAAAGATTTCATGGTCTTTGAAAGGCCTTTTTTTTGTTGAAATGACAAGGAAAGCCAGCCAATGTCAGACAAAATCCCCATTTATGTAAAGTCACCAACTCTGCCTCCTAGAACTACATGTTCCATTAAACCAAGCATGCAAAGCTCTCTCAGTAGACAGACATCAGCCTACTTTTGAACTGGGGCCTAAGGTCATTGATGGATTATTTTAGGCCTCCACCCTTAGATTTTCAACAGGGCACATGCAAAGGGAAATTCCTTCTCCAACCATTATCTCACTGCAGCAAGGTAGATAGTAGTGAGCTGCAGCGAGGAGCATTCTTCTGTAGGTTCTGTGCTATGCATTTAAAGCACAAACAGTGCTTAAACAAATGGACTCAAGTTAATTAAATCAATAGCCCAAGCAAATTACTTTTTCAAGTGTAAGTTTTATTAAGCATTATTTTACTTTACTGGGAGTCTATTACCAGGAGAAGGAACTAGGTAAGGCAGTGAGCTAAACACAAAGCACTGAGCCTTCTGGGAATTTCTTTTTCTATTTTCCTATAATGCTAGTACTAAGCCTATTACTCAATTAAGGGCTTTATACAACATCCTCTCCTGCTTTACCTAAACTAATATAAAACAAGATCACTAATGAGATGCATTGCACTTAGACTTTTATTTGTACAAGAAGTGGAAAAAGAAAAAAAAACTAAAACAAACAAACGAACTGCGCAAGAGTTAGAGCGTTAATAGCTGGTTTTATTAAGACTAGGTGGCCACATGAGTACAGCTAGCATGTCTCTCAGCAAAGTGACAGAAGTTTTCACCTCTTTCCTGCTGTCTTGAGCAAGAGGTATAGATTAAATTCACATTCCCTATAGGTCCCTCTCAGGAGTGTGATGGACATCTCCCTCAGGGAGAAAGAGGAGGCCACCCTTTCAGATGTGACTGACCAAGTGAGAAGTGCACACCCCGTACTTGTGGGGGAGAGTGGGCCTACCCGGCACCAAGACTTTGGAAGTCTACAGTGAAGGTCTTTAAAGCTGAGCTCATCGCTCTGGTGTCTTTGCATTCTTAATGGCCAAGGTTCATCTGATCCCACCTGGACATCTGCTTCATGGTAGACACCAATGAAGATGAAGATAGTGTAAGTACAAGAAGATCTATCAAGTGTGCAGCTGGTGCAGCCACTCAGAGACCCAGAGGCCAAAGAAACCCAGGGACAAGATTGAGATGCAGGAATACTAAGGCTGACAGGAGAGGAAGCCCCATTTCATTCTTTACAGCAGATCAGTCATAGTGTAATGGTCACAGGGACTTACGCAACACAGTAAGCATCGAGGAGAGATACATTAATGAATGAACAGCCATCACAGCTCGGACATTCATCATGATTCCCGTCATGCTTAAATCCAGTTGACAAGATAGATGTTGCTTCCTCTCTTGTAGCATTTAGTACATATGTGGATTGCATGTTCTTGTACTGATCAAATGTAGCTCCTCTTGCCAATTGTGCACCCTTCAGAATAAAGCGGTGGTTAACCTGAAGAGAGGAATTGAGGATACATAGCTGTGGAGGACTGGAGGGAGAAATAAAATGATCGGTACTAGCCCTTCTGCAAGATATATGGTGGCCAGCCAAATCTGAGCAGAAAGGATTTCTTGAGGGTGGCGAATATTTCCTTTCAAATTACCTGCTCATGTTAACTTCTATAAATTTATCAGCCATACATTTCTTCTCGGAAGATAAAACAGGGAAAATAGATACCCTTGATAGATGATTGCTTTCTTGATTTAAAGTAAGGAGTCACACAACTTTATATCTCACAGTTCTCAGTCCTAAATCCCACTTAAGAGTTTTGACTTTGTAATCAGGCTGTGTGCGTATAGGCAGTAAGCATGCATTTCAGATGTTCTTCAATCTCCAAGCAATCACCTTGCATGGTATTGCAAAGGTGGCCGCTGCTCAAGGAAAGAGCAGGATCAGGCAAGCTGTCCAAATGCAAGGCTGATGCTGAATGGGCCTGGCTAACGATGCAGTCTTGCCCTCTGCCAGTCAGCCCCAACAGTCTTGGCCGCAAGAATTATGCGCTGAAACGACCATCCTGTCAGCGTCATCTCCTGTTGTAATATCACATGCATTTAGGACACTTGCTGAAAGTATTGTCAGCACTATACCCATTTATTTTGGGTCCTCAAGAATGTTGGAGGTGGGAAAAACAGAAGTCCTGTAGAAAACCTCTTCATGGCCAAGAAACTGGTGGCAGCAGTACCACTGTCTTTGGTGGTACCTGCACCATCCTCTTTGTGGCATGAGATCCACAAGAGTCTACCAAGAGTTCTGGGAAGGCTGGATAGCATAAGACTTTGCTGGAACCCCCTGAGTAGTGCAAGAAGGATAGTTTTCCAGAAGTGGGGAATGGAAGGATGAAAATGAATTTGAAATGGGTAGCTGGATCTCTGAATCTAAAATACCAGGGTAAGGGCAAAAGTGAAATAAAGATGTGCTGAGCTGCAACCCTAAGGAAAATAAGGGGTAGGGGTGCGGGGAGGTGGATTTGGTAACCAGGAAGGAAGCTGAAGGTCACAAGAGACTTTCTTGAGGGAAGTACTGCATCTAAACTGCCTGTGTGACTGCTTGGGCTGGAGCACTAAGGAAAAATAAACCAGCCACATTAGCACTTAAGAAAGGGACCCAAAAATCACAACATTCCTCTTGCACAAAAATTTCCAAACTACCTAGCAAAATTCTTTCCTGGAATGGTAGGCAGAAGGGCAGATAGCAGTGGAAAGAAGGAGTTTTCTTCCCCAGCTGCAGAAAAATAAGTCCACAATGTGGGGAATGAAATTCACAGAATCATAGAATCTTAGAATCATTAAGGTTGGAAAAGACCTTTAAGACAATCAAGTTCAACCATTAACCTAACCCTGCCATCCCATCATTAAACCATGTCCCTAAACTCCTCATCTACCCGTCAGTTAAATACCTCCAGGGATGGGGACTCAATCACTTTCCTGGGCAGCCCATTCCAGTGCTTGACAACCCTTTCCATGAAGGAATTTTTCCTAATGTCCAATCTAAACCTCCCCTGGTGCAACTTGAGGCCATTTCCTCTCATCTTATTGCTTGTTGCTCAGCAGAAGAGACTGATACCTACCTCACTACGCCCTCCTGTCAGGCAGTTGTAGAAGGTGATAAGGTCTCCCCTCAGCCTCCTCTTCTCCAGGCTGAACAACCCCAGCTCCCTCAGCTGTTCCCCATCAGCCTTGGGCTCCAGACCCCCCATCAGCTTTGTTGCCCTTCTCTGGACATGTTCCAGCACCTCAATGTCCTTCTTGTAGTGAGGAGCCCAACACTGAACACTGTATTCAAGATGTGGCCTCACCAGTGCAGAGTACAGGGGAAGGAGGACTTCCCTGGTCCTGCTGGCCACACTATTCCGGATACAGGCCAGGATGCTATTGGCCCTCTCGGCCACCTGGGCACAAAGCTGGCTCATATTGGCCTGTCAACCAACACCCTAGGGCCTTTTCTACCAGGCAGCTTTCCAGCCACTCTTCCCCAGGCCTGTAGTGTTGCATGGGGTTGTTGTGACCCAAGTGCAGGACCTGGCACTGAGCCTTGCTGAACCTAATACTGTTGGCCTTGGCCCATTGATCCAGCCTGACCAGGTCCCTCTGTAGAGCCTTCCTACTCTCAAGCAGATCAATACTCCTGCCCAACTTGGTGTCATCCCCTTGTCCAGATCATTGATGCTAAACAGAACTGGCCCTAATACTGAGCGCTGGAGAACACCACTTGTGACTGGCCACGACCTAGACTTAACTCCATTCACCACATCTCTTTGGGCTCAGCCATCCAGCCAGTTTTTTACCCAGCAAAGCCATCCAGAGGTACTCACTCATCCTTATTTTTCCTCTGTTCTCTTCTGTATATTTTGAGCAGCAGTATATGAAATGGCTGATGTTAATAAAGTGCAAGCACTTAACTGAAATAGCCTCCCAGTCTAGTTAGTGTCACTCGTGATATGCGGCAGTGAGTTTGGCAGAAACTCAGATCATTAGCAAGATTTAACCCCCTACTACAGAATGCTGTTGGGCACTCCGGCTCTCGGCAGTCATCACCATCCAGTGCTGGCTGTCTGCCTGTCAATAATTAAAATGCAATCTAAGAAATAATGGGAAATTACTACTTCTGGATGCTTTCCTGATAGCTGAACACCAGTTGCCTTGTTCTGAGCTGTAGGAACTTTCAGGCAGCTGCTACCCTTGAGCAAAGAAACAGCAAGGTTTGGAAAAAGAGCTGCAGACATAGAGGAGCACAGCTCCTGCTTGTAAGATGGTCCTATTCTGGTGGACAAGTTTTTCTTTCTACCTGATGCTCTCCAAAGCTTTCCCTGAGGTTTGGTAACTCTGTGACCCATTTCACTGGCTAAGTGGATGCTCAGGGCCAAACATACCCAGATCTTTATGTGCTCCAAGGAGCAGTGTTTGACTGGAGCACTCAGGCAAATGAAGATAACCCCCTCAACAGCTACAACTCAAACATAGCCTGAGCTACAGGCTCTAGGGGAGCTGGTGTTGAGTACAGCATAACACTGACTAAAGAGATTTATACTGAGCCTCTGGAGAAAAGGGAAAGGGGTTTTGCTGACTCCCGGGAGAGGAAGGGACTCCCTCTTCATCCTACCTGGATGTGACTGAGAGTGATTTCCCCCCAGGGAGGAGGGATAGGGCACAGGCTGCGGAGTTGCAGGGGCCGATCTCAGCGGCAGCCAAGCATGCAGAAGGGGTTGAGTTCTGCCTGCATAAATGTGCAGACCTCCTTGAAGTAAGGACTGAGGAAAGCCCTTGCTCACAGCATCCTTCTATTTCATTAAATGACGCCTCTTCCTCTTCATCTATATTTACACTGCCCTAATGTCAGGCTGTCATGGAGACAAACTGTGCACATTTCATGCTTAAATTTTCTTCATAAATCCTGCTCTACAGCCTTTATTATTATCTGTGCTCAAATTCTATCCAGTCCATCAGTGTGTCCCAGTTATGACCTGCCCAGACAGACCAGAAAATTCACGGCACACCACCTCAGGCAGGGTGGAGGCAATGCCTTCTCATCCCATGACTCCCTGCCACAGCACCCATCCTTTCATTCCCACCCCTTCCTATTACTCCTTATGCACTTGGTCGTTCCATTGAATCTGAGTTTTGTGCCACATTTTTCTTCTCTAAATTGCCCCTCATTTCTTTTTTCTCTGTCCCATTTTCCGATCTGCCCAATTTGCTCTCTCAAATTAATTGTAGAAAGTTGTAAAATGTTCTCTGGGACGGGTGCACAACCGTGAGTTCCTCCCTCCCTGGGAGGCCACAGCACTTACCTACCTCTCTTGTGAATCTCTAGCAGCCAAATTCAGTGCCATCAGGCACCATAAATGCTTTTGTAAATTTGTTTTTGGGAAAGAGGAACGCTGACGTGACTTGTTTGGGCTGTTCCTACTGTAAGATGCCCGGTCCTGCTGCTGCCGCAGCGCCACTGTCCAGTATGGTTTCATTAGGTCTAAGCACTTTAAAATTCTGTATTAAACTCCCACTACAGACTTACTTAGCACATGATTAAGGAACTACAAAGAAACTGCTGCAACAAGCATTTTTTTCCACTAAAGCCTCTGTATAGAAAAAATTGGTAAGATGTCAAGTTTTTCCTTTAACCGATTTATCTTCACTGCACAGTTAATAGTAAGATCATCTTGAATAACTAATCCCCAGCCCTGAAGCAGAAGCTATCATTTATTTTAGCATTTGCATTTAAACAAAATGATAAATCCAATAACCTAAGGTAATGTAATTCTAGTCCATGTAGCAATCATTCCCACAAATAATCTGACCATACACGACCAGCACAATTTATAGCAAGTTTTATTGTATTTACTGTTATGATATGACTAAAGTCAGTAATGAAAAGAATAAATGCTCTTGGCTTTAAAGAACTGATTAGCTGAACCTCAAGCATTCACTGGTGAAAATTTCATTTGCTTTAGTGCATCAGCTTTGTTATATCATCAAGGCTTCTGATTTTTACTGAAACACCAATGCATATCTTTGACAGCTATTTGAGGAAATTCACTATTAAAGTTTATTATCAGTGAAATTTAATCCCTAGTAAGTGAAACTGGACTATCTTTACTCTTACAGAATGTCAAATCTGTATCTCAGTTCCCAGAGAGCCAGTCAATCCTACCCAGTCTTTAACTGTATCTAAATTGAAGCACTTAAGACCTCCAGGTCTGGACTCTTCCTGCAGGAAGGGCTTCTTATCAGTGTGACAGGTCTGCCTAGGCATGACTTGTATTACTGACCCCAGCCTGATGAGAGCGTCCAACTTTTTTATATAAATCTGGAGTATGGGTACTGGAGGGCTACTAAAATCATCTGAGGGCTGGAGCCCCTCTCCTATGAGGACAGGCTGAGGGAGCTGGGCTTGTTCAGCCTGCAGAAGAGAAGGCTGCAGGCAGACCTGATTGTGGCCTTTCAGTACCTAAAGGGGGCCTAGAGGAAAGACGGGGAAAATCTTTTTAGCAGGGCCAGCTGTGACAGGACAAGAGGTAATAGTTTTAAACTGAAGCAGGGTAGGTTTAGACTGGATATAAGGAAGGAATTCTTTACAATGAGGGTGGTGAAACACTGGAACAGGTTGCCCAGAGAGGTAGTGGAGGCTCCATCCCTGGAAACATTCAAGACCAGGTTGGATGGGGCTCTGAGCAACCTGATCTGGTTAGCAGTGTCCCTGCTCACTGCAGGGGGGTTGGGCTAGATGACCTCTAGGGGTCCCTTCCAACCCAAAACATTCTATGATTCTATGATGTTATGATTCTACTGACGTGAGCACCATGATCTATGTTTGTGAAGGTAAGAGAATAAACCACCAAAAAAGAGGAAGCCATAGACTGCCGGCAGTCATACTTTCTGCTTGCTCTTTTGTTCTACATTTTCCCTCTGCAATCTTTATTGGCTGTGCCAAATGCAAGCTTGGGTAAACTTTTGATCTGACCTTGTTTGGTCATTCTCATATTCTTATGAATTTTTCATTCAGTAAAGTTAATAATAGTATAAACTATTTTGCCCCCTTCAGACCGATAACATGGTTTTCCTCATGCTACATGAACAAGTTAACAAAACAAAAAGGTATAAATAGGGCATTTTCTTTTTCTTTTTCAGAGAGGTCTTCTGTACTTAAGGCAGCCATTTGCACATGAAGTGGTGGAGTTGTTGGCTAAAGTCTCCAGGGACCTTTATCTGGTATAGGACAACATGAAGTCTGCAAGTCTGAGCAACCTGATCTAGTTAGCGGTGTCCCTGCTCACTGCAGGGGAGTTGGACTAGATGACCTGTAGGGGTCCCTTCCAACCCAAAACATTCTATGATCCTAAGACATTGGAAATCTTCAGGTTTTCAAGGACCTTGCATAAGATGCTTTTCATCAGAAGATTGCCACTGGCTGAGTGGGTTTTGGATCAGGCATCAGTATATGTGAAAGGTTTCAATCTTCTGCATTAATCACCAGGGGGGAAAGACATCAAACTTATCTTTCCCTGGAAACACAAATACTGCACACACAACCTCCGTAACTGTGTGCTGTAACCACTTTCAGCAATGAGTCCCCCAGGGGGACCCCAGAACAAGCTTGTTACCACGCACCCATGCATGAGCTGGGCACGGCTGAGAGACAAACTGAGGAAGACAAAATTACCAATCTCATCCTCCTTGAACTATTCATCCAAGGAAGTTTCTCTCTAACTAATAATGTTTGGAAAAGTTATGCCAACTTAATCTGACAGCCATAGTGAGACTTGTCAAGTAGCCCCAGCGACAGCAATGTTACCTGTGAATGCTGCAGGAGCTGCTACCTGCACTGAACAGATGATAGCTGCACCATGTGCCCACGAGCTGAAAAAAAGGGTACATTCTGCCCACACCAGCTCAATAGGCCAGACAGGCTCAACTGTAATGTCAACCTGTCAATGTAAGGTAGCCTTTCTCCTTATGACTATTTTTTCAGTGAATTGTCACAATGTGGTGGGCACCGTGACAGCCCAGGGCAGTACATTTCACAAGTTAAGTATTCATCAAATTCATTCAGCCTTCAGGTTCACATTTTCTCCCTCTGAGTTTCTAGCTGTCCCATGTTGTTGAATTATGGAGAGGGACCCACAATCATTTCATGAGCAGGGCAGGCTACTGCTGGTCTCATTCTGTAGGCTGGAGATGCCCCAGGGGTGTCTCAAGGTTACCCAGGAGAATAATGGCCCTCAGATCTCTGCTGATATTAGAGGACCGTCACAGATGTTGCTCCTAAACCTTAACCTCTTCAAATAAACTACTTTCTTTCTGCTTTATTGGCTATTTCTCCCAGCCTTAGATTCTTTACCTCAGGGCAATAATTCCTTATAAAACTTCCTGGTGAAAATGCATTTGTTCCTCTACTTTGCATTTTACTCCTTCTCTATCAAGCTATCTTTTGCCTACCTGACTTATTTGACTTGTGATTCACATCTGTAACTGCTTTGCAATTAATTTGCACTGCAACAATTTTCCATCCCTGTTGCTTTGTTCTTTTTATTGGTTACACCTTTCAATCTCCCCACCTAACCTGTTATTATTTGCCCGTAAAAATGCTTGTCCGATTGTTGATGTGACAATATAACAGCCATAATTTTCCAGGGAGCTGAGAACACATCTTCCCATTCAGTTCCTGGGAACTGCCATGATTTAGTGAATCTGAAAAGAATCTAAGAGTGCATCTACATCGCACCATGAGGAACAGAGCAGAAATGTCAGAGCAAATGATGACGAGTCGGGCTCCAGAACAGCGCAGCCCTACCTCTGAGTACATTAGCATTGCTAAAAGGCAGAGATTATCAGCTTGGGTTTATCACTGTGCTAAGAGCAATAAATTGCTCTTAGAGTCTGAGCTAGTATCTCTGCGTGACTCAGTTGCCCACATGATATGTGTCTGCATCAGATAACTCCACATTAACCTGCTGATGTTTGTACTGAATTGGCTACCAGGTGTAGAAATGACTAAAGGCGGGATAGATCAAGCGATGGTCTTCTAGTGTAGCTTTGCACTAGGGAGGGGTGCAAGGCAGTTAAGGAGACACAGCCATTTTTGACAGCTCAGGCAAAAATGAAGCACAGAAACTATCAGTCCTCTCCTAGACACCAGTTTCCCTGGCCCACAGATTGCCATTTACCAGTCTAAGCAAACCTGCTGTCTACAGGTGTCCCAAATGTGGCACTCAGCTCACAGCCCTGGGGAGGTCAGGCTGCCTGGGCACAATGTCCTCCTTGCATTGATGAAAATCTTGATAGATTCTTCACGTGGCAGAACATCCAGCAGCAGCTTGGCTACTGAAGATAGCTAACTGGTAAGCAAGTTTGTAGACCATACAAAGCTGGGAGGAGTGGTTGATGCACCAGAAGTCTGTGCTGCCATCCAGAGGGACCTTGATAGACTGGAGAAATGGGCCAACAGGAACCTCATGCAGCTCAACAAAAGCAAGCACAAAGTCCTGCACCAGTGGAGGAACATCCCCATGCACCAGTATATGCTGGGGGCTGACTGACTGGAAAGCAGGTTGGCAGAAAAGGCCCTGGTGGACACCAAGTTGAACACAAGCCTGTTCAATGGCAAGGTGCCCTTGTAGCTGAGAAGGTAAATGGAATCCTGGGCTGCATTATGAGGAGCATTGCCAGTAGGGGGTGACACAGTCTCAAATATGGGTAATACTGGTCTGAAATGTTGCTTGAAGAGGGTAGAAACATGCTGGCTCACTCAGCCGCCACCCAAATAGCCTTCCTCCACTACAACCCCTATGTATGCTCCCCTGCAAAAACGCCTGCCCTGCTCTGTGCCCCCTCTCAAAGCCTAGTGCAGAGCAAGTCAGGTACTGTCTACAGCAGACCTTTGCAGAAGCAAGGCTTCCCAGGACTGGCAGGAAAAGATGCCTTTTTGCAAAGAACACGTATTTGCAATTCCTGTCACTGAACAAGCCAAAGGTCAGTTCTCACCTCTGCCCGTCGACCCGGCATAACACAGTCTCTCTCCCCAGGATATGCCCCAGATCACTTCCTGCACTTAATAATGCAGTAGCTGGACCACAGCTGCCCTTCAGTCATGCATTTCTTAGGTTCATAGATTTGTAATTCCAGAAGGGAACGTTACGATCAGTGAGTATGACAGCACCATAGCACGGGGCACAACATTTCACCTGGTAATTCCTGCGTAACTTCTGCTTGAACTGAGTAGATCTTACAAGAGAAATCCAGCAGTGATGGAAAAGCCACAAAATCATTAGATGTAGTATTGCCAGGGCTGTTACCCCATAAAAAGTTGCTTCATGTTGTTACCCTGAATATGACCAGCTTGAAGTTCCAGGCACGGGATCTCACTATGTCTTTACCTGCTCATTTCACCAGTCCTCTGCCTTCAGTCATTTTTTCCCTGCATAGGTGCTTACAGTCTGTGAGTAGGAAGCATCTTTATTTCTGAGCAACCTTATTCTTGTAAGTAAGCTTTTTTCCTAAACTCAGATAATTTTCAAAAACTATTTGTAGATATTCCAGTAGTAAGTACTGCACTGCACCTTTATTCAGACCCCAGGATCATTTCTGACCAACGGGCACGCTATTGCAGCAAATGGTGGTAATATCACTTTCTCCCTTCTACTCCATTTTCCCCTGGTTTTATATCCAAGGCTCCCATTAGCTCTCTCAGCTGCACAATTATATTGGACAACCGTCATACGCTGTTTATTGACCAAGACTTTCCATCCCCTCCCCAAGTCAATGCCTTCCAGGAGGCAGCCCCGCATCCTGTAAGCGCTATGCACATCTCCCCTTCCCAGAAGCATATGCTGGCATTTGGTTACATTAAAAGCACTTGGTATTTAAATCATTCCAGCTTATAAAACAATGTAGAACTGCCCTTCCCTTGCCGTTATTCACCACTGCCAGCTACTGCTCCAAACTGCAAACCTTGCTAGTAATGAGCTGAGCTTTTCCTTTAGATCATTAATAAATGCATTGCACTGAGCTACACCCCATGTAAAACTACTCACCGAGATCTCCTGGTAAGTCAGCTTTTTAAGACATTTTGCATGGTTTAATATGCCATTTATCATGAGGCTTAATAAATAGTTTAATGGTCATTTAATATCACTGGGCTCAATTGCTGTAATACTGTCCCTGAAGTCATTGGTCCTGATTCATGTCACCCCCCAGGGCAGATAGATACACCAATGATTACTTTGGCCCATGGGCATTTCAAGAGATACTAATCCCTCTCTTTTGGGAGGCCTGAGCAAGACTATATACATCAATACAATTTTAGTGGAAAGCCAAAGAGAACAACAGTACACGGCCGTGTGTGTGTGCCCATACACACACCTATAAACACGTGGGGTGTATACATTTGCCAGATGCGTGGGCATGCAACCTTCGCCCGTGTCTCTGTGCAGATGTATTACACCAACATATCACAAGCAGAGCAGCACTCTGATTAGGACTAGCAGTGATAGACGGCCAAAACTCGTCACTTGGACTGTGAACAGCTCACAATTCTTCAGCAGATGGGCACATGATATCCTACTTTACGAGAGGAATGGTCAGTACTGGGACAGGCGTAACTGAGGAGCCTTCAGCAATCTGTACTTTAAATATGCAGTCAAATCTCCAGCCCTGTCTGACATGATTATACTGACAATTTGTCAATATTTGCTGTAATACCCCATATTTTCAGATCGCTTCAGGGTCACGATCCATATTAAGGATACATTCACGCATGGTTTCTAAAAGGTCACTCACATTATAGATGTGGGTGTTCAGTGCTATGACTTCCAATAACTCCTGTGTGGCTTTTGCAATTTCTTTCTGAAGTTTGAAAGCCAAAACCAGCCCTTGGCAAGATACAACTCCACTGACTGCAATGTGGTGATAGTACATCAGATTTCCACCTGAAACTCAACTTTATCCTCTGTAGTAACATCCTTCTTGGCAGGGTCTGGTGAGAATTTCAAAAGCCCGTTGATAGCTTGACAGCATGAGGCCCCATGAGTTACAAGTTGAAATTTTGTGGACTTTAACAGGGGTTCTCCTCCTAAATAATTTTGATGCTTTGGAAAATCTGCTCTTGCCAGCTGTCTTTTTGTTTAACAGCAGGGTCCCCTGTTCCTGCAGAGGTTCTGTTTTGGTTGCTGCTGTTACAGTGCTAGTGAATATGGGGGGGAGGGGGGAATAAATGGCTGATCTGTTTATTTTGATGGCTCCACTCAGTGCATCTGGATGGAAAGATACAGAGAATTATTGCGTGATTATGTATTCTTTGGCATTAATCTCAGTAGCTGAAATGAAATGTTGGGCTATTATGAAGTGTGAACGAGCTTCTAATGTGATAAGGAAGGTTAAGATTTGAGCGGTGGCTTGGTTTTCTTGTCGTTCATCTTCAGCGTGCCAGATGGTGTGTCACGGGGCTTTTATTGGTTCTTTATCAATTTTATTAGCCATATGATTTGATTGATCTTATTTAGCCTGAGAAAAAATCAATTCAAAAAATATAAGTTACAAGAGCAGCTCCCTACCTTAAAGAAATAGAAGGGCCTAACAAGCATTAAAAAGTGTCAAAGATCAGAGTGCTTAGAGGGGCTCCAAAAACACCTGCGTATATGAACAGGCACGTCATCAGGTGATGAGGCCGTTGAGAGAGGGAGGAAGAAGGACCTGCTTCATCAGATTGAAGACTGATCGCTTCTGGAGATGCGGCTGAGAACAGGCATCAAGGTACAATGATCCTGCAGAAACAGCAGCGCAGCACACGCACCGGGGTGCATGCTCCATTGCTCAGGTGGGAGGCAGTCTGCTACACACAATGCCCGTGGCCTTTGGAAGCATCAACAAGGAAGAAAGAAGCATGTCCAGGCTTGGGTTCACCTCAACAGCGTTTCAAGAAGGGCTCTCTTTCAGATGAGGAAAAATGAGGTGTCTGGAGAAGGCAATTTTCAAGGTCCCTGCCATCCCTCTGGGCAGATATCATGGTTGCAGTCTGCAGCTAGGACAGTAGCTTTGACATCCAGCATCATCACCTCTGGGCACTACATCTTGCCAGTGTCTACATAGACATGTCTACATGTGAGCTCCCATTATATCTCATAGAGAGCCAGCCCATACAGTTAGTGAAATCTAGAAAGTATTCATCTCATTCCACATTGACGCAGAAATGAAAAGTGCTCTGCATCTGCTGGTTCCTTCAACTGGATCTTCATGGATTAAAATGGGAGTTCAGGCACCTGGCTCACACACAGCCACCTTGATTTCAGAGTTCAACTATTCCTAAATTTAGAACAAACTGAATCCCACCAGTGGTTTCTGAAATCAGGACTAGAATACACCTCTTTTTCCAAAGATAAATCTTTTCTCCATTACGTACTGGAGTATAGTCGAGGCAAATTTTTATAACACAGACATCCTAAATTAGGGGATATAATCACCACTCAGACTGATGGCCATGGCTTTTCTGCAGTAGAAAATGGGCACAAACAGGTACCAACACCACTGTGCTGCAAGCAGCAGCACCAACCCTGAAGCCAACATGGGGATTTATGAACTGCTACATAAACCTCACTCAATGCCGGGAGCAAGCAAGTGCTCGGCTCCATGGTTTCATGCCTCGCACCCTGCCAGAGTAGTGCCACCAAGCTGGAGGCTTAGGGATGGAGTAGCTTCTTCCACATCCTAAGAGGCAAGGTTTTTTTTGGTAGCACTTGTGAGAGCACATATGCTATTCATAGCCATATGCTCCTCCAACATCCAGGCCTTTTTGAAACACCACCTAACAGCTTCCTGATAAGAAAGAGCGTTTGATAGTCAAGGTTAAAGCAGGAAATCAAAAATGAGCACTGCCCCCCCCC
>NW_009260479.1:4466368-4471410 GCF_000687185.1 Egretta garzetta | reverse complement strand
GGACACACAAATAAAAGCCCCAGTCAAGAGGAGGGAGGAAATGCTGATGAGGAGAGTGTGAGTGAACATTATGAATCCCATTACACTTTTATCTTGTGGAGCAGATTGCTGCGGGCAGGAATTTCTGACATACAGTCTAACTTGCTGTAAAGTCTTAGCACATATAAAATTGCAGTAATCATAATGCCAAGGAATGAGACAATGACAAATGAAAAAGCTTTCAGAAGTTAATGTTCACAACACACTGCCAGCAAAACACACAATCTATTTAATTAGTAAAATGCCATGAGATACTGTTCAATTCTCCATTCAGAGAGACTGTGAGTAAATACGCAAGAATGTTATAATACAATGAGATGGCTACATTAAAGATTGAAATATATGTGGCTGGTGAGATGCAGACGCTGCACATTAAAATAAACACATTGCATCATAAATTTAACACACTTGACATCATAATGGGCAATGAAAACTATGTCACCTATGAAAACAGCTGCAGGTCCTTTTGAGCCAGTGGCGCTAACTGCTGCAGGCTCACATCCACTTTCCCGGTCTCCGGTCTTGCTACTCAGGTAGCACAAGGTCACCAGAAGAGCCAGAGGTCTAAGAAGAACTAACAGATCTTTGTTTGGATGGAAGGAATCAATCATTCATCCATGCCATGGTGCCTATTCTCTTGTCACAGCTCATGGCTCCATTTTCTTGGCTCTTTGCTTTGCTCCACAGCTCAGTTGAGACAGCAAATTCCAGACTCTAAATCAGATACAATCTCACCAGCCTCAGCCTTTCCTAAATGCTCTTCCACCTTCTCCTCATGCTTGGGGACTAACACGTACCTTGGTCTCTTCCTGGCAGAGGTGTAACTCTGGTTGCAATCTCCAGCAGACACCACCTGCAGCAGTTTCCTAACACTCCAAGCCAGGAATGCTCAGATATTTCAAGCTCCTACTTCTTTGCCCACAGACTCTTTCTAGAATCGCCCAAACCACCTCCATTGCTAAAGATATTCTTAAAATGGGATTCGCACTTCACAAGAAGCCCTGGAAAGTAGTCTCAGCCATCATGAGTTTCTCCACCCTACATAGATGCCAAGGGGTAACTTTTAACTGGGTAAGCTCACCTGTGGCAACATGGAAATCCCAGCTGCCTTTGGTGTGCTGGGCCCAATTGACTGTGGGGGTTCATCACAGCATTGCTGAGTTTCCCTGGAAATGGATGCATTAGGATGAGTGAGTGATGAAAAGGTCAGGATGGCAGACTTCAATACAGCAGCCACTGTCATCAATTCAGGTCCCCATGCATATTTTAGACCTTCCTGTTGCATTTCTCACACACAGCATGGAATATTTAATATTCATGGGACCCCATGTGGTCCTCAGGATGTCTACCTAGCAAACCATATATTCTGCTCTGTAAGCAGTAACTTTGATTTAACATTGCTAGTGTCTCTTCCTAAATCAGTTTTGATGTCTCCAATTCCATACCATCATATGTCTGTTTCAGCAAGTGATGCTATGATTCACAGCGAGTGATCTGGTTCATCAAATAATCTATTCCCTCACCTCAGTAATTATTTTTAATGGGCGATTTATGCTTTTATGAGTAAAGCAGATTAAAAGCACAGCGCAGCATATTTCAGTGTGTGGTACATATCTACTACTTTTAGGATGTGGAGTTGAGTTGATATGTCTTTCTCAATTCCAGGATTGACTGACACATCACAAAATGTCACTTCATTAGGAGACAAACAGAAATAATCCAACCAGAACAATTTTTATTGATAAAGTGGAGCAGAGAAATATCAGGGTCACTTATCATTTTGTGTGGGGGGGAACAGGCAATGAAATCTTTATCGGAAAATTCTCTCTGACAGGAATGCACTTAATCTTGTCAGAGATAACACAGTCACAGTAATATATTGCTTGATATTTATAATAGCTACAGTAGATAGCCCTACCCAAACATGCTGTTTCAGCAGTTCACAAGGCTTAAACTACTTTATGCCAAATGCCTTTGAAGATTTCATTTCTCCCTATTTTTTTTGCCAGGAAAATCCAGTATCCAAGCAGTTCTTACGTGCATATTGCAAATTCTCAGCCTTAAGATAGAGCACAAATGGTGCAATGTGCTCTAGGCCACACAGGTTTTGCTAGGAGTCTTGCAGCTTCAGAAGCTGCTTCTGCATGGCACAACGGCCCGCAGTTCCAAAACGGTGGATGGGATTCCTTTAACAGGCAAAATGCTAGCAGAATTGCTCACACCACTCGTCTTTAAAGATGACTTACACTTTGCTTTATAAGTGGCTTAAGCCTTTGAAAACCAAACTGCCTTTGCATTGCTCCAGAAGGACGTATCTCTTCTTGCTGTCACACCAGAGACTGCTCAGGAAAACGTAAGCATGGTCAGTAACCTACACATGAGGACCATCCCACTCTGATGACATCCCTAGTTCCAGGGTGGGGAACTGTCTCTGTAAATGAAGCCATGATTTGTATAGTGTTTTATACGTTGTCTTTCAATTATATTACAATAGTAAAGTGACCTTATCTTTCAGTCACTGAACTGGAAGGAATCTAAAACAACCTCTTCTGACAGATATTTGTCTATACCTGTTGACAAATACCTCAAATGTTGACAGCTCTACATCCTTCTCAGTAAATCTATTCAGTGCTTCATCAACAAGGTTTTTGTGATGTCGATCTTAAATCCTCCTTGTTGCAACCAAAATCCGTCATTTCTCATCTTATCCACCAGGGATTTGGAAAACAAATTATTCTTGGTAGCAGTCCTCTGTGTATTTGAAGACTAGCACTACTCCTCTTCAGTCTTTTCATGTTTAGGCTGAGCCACTGTGTTCTTCTCAATCTCTCCAGGTTATATTTTCTATTAATTTACAGTAGGATTCAGCTCCAGGTGAATGATACTATATGTAAGTGACTATCTATAGCTCTATACATGGAAGCCAGGTGTCTAAGATCCCAATGTAGTTGACAGTCAGTCATCAGAAGCTTACACTGTACCCACAAAATCTTTGGTATCTAGAAGAGATAACAAATGGTCCCCGTATAATTTTCACAGTTTTCCTCTGAACCAGTAGAGTCAAGCTCCTGGGGCAGCTCCAACACTTCCAGCCTACACCACTTGGCTTATATCTCTCAACAATTGCATTCTAAAAGTTTTCCCAAAATTGAGTTATTTACACCATATATATGTATAATAAGTTCTTCACACCACAGGCAAACAATTCAGAAGACTCTTACCCTGGGCTGAAAACATTAACCTGGCAGGAACTTTTCAGCCAGGGATTTTTTAATGGCAGATGTCCCAGGCCTGGGAGTTTTAAAAAGATTAAATCTGGGGCTGTGGAGCAGTTTCAATGCTTCACCAGCCAGAAAACAATTATAGCAGTACTGGGAATCTCCCTGGCCTTTCCCCAGGGCCAGATGCATCGTGATATGAGCAGGAGGACCGCATAACTGTGTAGCTGTGTGCTTATCAGGTGATGTGGGAATATGCTTTAGCATCTCGTGCTGGTCAAGGCAGACTGTACCTTTCTTAGCCTGTCCCCTGTAAATCTGTGCCTATACGTACAGTCCACAGATGCAGCTGTGATGAATGTTGCCACAGCTTCTGTCTCCTACAGAAGATTTTCATATGGGTCCTGCTACCCATACAACCTGAGCAGCCTCCAGACTGCTGCTATCATTTCTTCTACTGCAGAAGTACCGAGCCCTGCACACACCCACGGTGAGAGGCAGTCCCTGGGCAGGCACTCACAGGCAAAACAGGCTCAACAGCAACAAAAAAAAAAAAAAAAGATAAAATCATTGCCAGGTCCAGGACCCCCAGTCTGCAATCAGATCCATAGGAAAAAGGATTCCTCCATCTCCCCACTCTCTCTCTCTCTTGCTCATCACCTTGCAGACTCAGTGGCCAGTTTACCCACTGGGACCAGCCCCAGCTCCTGGCAGCTGTGTCCATAATGGGGAGAAGTGAAAGCCAGTGCACTTTAACTGGCAGCTTATTTTTGCAAGATGAGATTGGAAGTGACTTCAGCAACAGCTGCCAGTTGAAACACCTTTGGTTTCATCTGTGCTCCCCTACAGACCAAACTGACTGGCTGATGTTCCTAAAGAGCACCTAGAAAGCAGGTTCTGCAAAAATCACCTGAGAGATAGGAAAGGGCAAACCACACTTTGCCTCTCAAGGTGGTTCAGAAGAAATATTTCAAACTGATTTTAATTTTCATAGCTGAGGTGCAGCAATCCACCTTCAAGCTGGAGCTCCTCTGAAGACCGGGCAGGGAGCAGAATGAAGCCCCCATAATACGAGGGGAAATGGTTAGCGACCTCCTACACCACTTAGACACACACAAGTCTATGGGGCCGGATGGGATCCACCCAAGGGAAGGAGCTGGCAGAAGTGCTCACCAAGTCACTTTCCATCATTTATCAGCAGTCCTGGTTAACCGTAGAGGTCCCAGTTGACTGGAGGTTAGCAAATGTAACACCCATCTACGAGAAAGTCTGAAGGAGGATCCAGGGAACTATAGACCTGTCAGTCTCACCTCAGTGCCAGGGAAGGTTATGGAGCAGATCATCTTCAGTGCCATCACATGGCACATACAGGACAACGAGGTGATCAGGCCCAGCCAGCATGGGCTTATGAAAGGCAGATCCTGCTTCACCAACCTGATGTCTTTCTATGACAAGGTGACCCGCTTAATGGATGAGGGAAAGGCTGTGGATGTTGTCTACCTGGAATTTAGGAAAGCCTTTGACACCATTTCCCGCAGCATTCAGCTGGCTGCTCATGGCTTGGACAGGCATCCACTCCACTGGGTAAAAAACTGGCTGGATGGCCGGGCCCAAATGGTGGTGGTAATGGAGTCAAACCCAGTTCAAGGCTGGTCACAAGTGGTGTTCCCTAGCACTCAGTGTCGGGGCTGGTTCTGTTTAGTATCACTGATGCAGACAAGGGGATCGAGTGCACCCTCAGTAAGTTTGCAGATGACACCAAGTTGGGCAGGAGTGTTGATCTGC
>NW_009260479.1:4459392-4466105 GCF_000687185.1 Egretta garzetta | reverse complement strand
GAGCGTGTCCAGAGAAGGGTAATGAAGCTGGTGAAGGGTCTGGAGCACAAGTCTTATGAGGAGTGGCCGAGGGAAGTGGGTTTGTTTAGCCTGGAGCAGAGGAGGCTGAGGGAAGACCTTATCGCTCTCTACAACTGCCTGACAGGAGGGGTTAGTGAGGTGGGGGTCAGCCTCTTCTCCCAGGTATTGGGTGACAGGACAAGAGGAAATGGCCTCAAGTTGTGCCAGGGGAGGTTTAGATTGGACATTAGGAAAAATTCCTTCATGGAAAGGGTTGTCAAGCACTGGAAGGGCCTGCCCAGGGAAGTGGTGGAGTCTCCATCCCTGGAGGTATTTAAAAGCTGGGCAGATGAGGTGCTTACAGACATGATTTAGTAGTGGTATGGCAGTGCTAGGTTAATGGCTGGACTTGATGATCTTAAAGATCTTTTCCAACCTAAACGATCCTGTGATTCTCAGCCAGTGTGCAACTGTGCTGTGTAATGCCAGGCAGAGGCTGAAGCCTTGAGCTGGGCAACATTTTCCAGACAATTCCCTTCTTAACAACAGAAATCTCTGTTTGGGGGACTAAAATTTTTCACGTTTATTTGAATCATTTTGGGGAGGAAAAATGAGGCCATTTTCAAGGGCTTCAAAGTATTTTATTCTGTTCTTTTCAAATTATTTGGGGTTTTGTTTGTTTAAACTAAACATATTTTTTCACCCTGAATATATTTACTTTGAAGTGGAAACATGGAAATGATGTTTTGTCCTGCCCAGAACAAATTGTTCACTGCAAAAGAAGGCTCATGACAACGGTGGAGCTACACAGCCAGTTCTTCCTGACCCTCCATTAAATCAGGTACTTGACCTAATCCTCTGCCTGTGAAAGTCTTCCCAGCATCACCAGCTCCGTACACAGACAGATGTGGCTGGGACATCACCTGTGGCAGCCAGAGCTGAAAGAGTCATTGATTTAATCTGCACTGAGAAGTACTCCATGCTCCACTTGATTTTAGTGCTGCTTTTGCACAGGAGTCTGTCAGACTTGGTTCCCATTATCTCCACGCACGGAAACGTGTCCTGCAGCCTTGAGTTACAAATGCCAATAGTCCAGTTTTAAGACATTACATTTTTGGATCAAGTTACAAGCTTGCTGTAAAAGATGTACGGACATGAATCCGTCACACACATCGGAGACTTCTCACTACGGCTCTAGTTCAGCAAACTGGATTTTGAGACATGGGGCAGTCAGGCAGTTTGTTTTGTCTTTGACACATTGAATTTCATGGATGAACTGAAATTCAGAAATAAAACAGCCAAAAGCCTTGACCAGAAAGGAAAAGGGTCTCAAGCTGACAGATGTGCAAACATTTAAAAGTCTGCAAGCACTGTAATCCAAGCCACACAGTAAAGGCAGGAAAACAGGAAGGTTTGGGGGCTCGATGGCTTTGCCACAGAAATCCTGGGCGTCTCGATGTACGCTCTCGGCTCACGCTGCACATCAGGCCTTCCGCTTGTAAACTTGGAACACCAGCATTGCTGGGTTCACGTGATGCCATAGGGTGTATTTCATTAATGGTCGCAAGGTTATCTGAACACAGAGAAATGCTAATTCAAGATTCAGAAAGCACCAAAACCTTTTTACCAAATCCAAATGTGAGAGGAGGAAGAAGCTGTTATAAGAGAAAACCTACAGAGACTTCAGCAACTTTTAAAGAAAACAGGCACAGAATCCTTCCTGTATGAAGCCCCAGCTGCAGCAGGAAATAATTGGGGTCAAACCATTGAAGTCAATGAGTGTCATCCCACAGAGAGCAAAGAGCGTTGGATCAGGCTGTGAAGGAGCAAGCACGTGACCACATGAGCATCCCGTGAGCAAATGTGCTTCTCACCGCAAAAAAAAAACCCACTTACATACAGCTCTACCAACTTCAGGTGTTAAAAAGGAGATTTTTTTTTAAACAGGCATTGAGTTATTTGCCTTTCCACTGTAGCAGGAATTCATTGCAAGGGAAGCTGAAAAAATCCCCTTATCAGGGTGACCAAACTTTTTCTGGAGATCAGACAGGCAAACAAATGCAGCAAAAAACAGCTTCTTACCCAGACAACCTATTCCAAATCGTTAATTATCATTTTAAAATGAGTTTGGAAAACAACAGTCGTGACAGGTTGGTGATATTAAAATTACTGCTTAATGATGAGAAAAAGCAGGGCTGAAGCAGCCTGTACCTTAGACAGAGAGCTCCCTCTAGCTCATCAAATAGCGTTCAGTAGCACAAAACTATTTCTTGCACGACAGAGCAACACCGCGCATACGCAAGCCGTACTTTACAGAAAGGGTTGCAATATAGCATACGTGCAGTATGAAAGTCTACTTCTCACCACCCCCCGGGTTAGAGACCAGCCATAAATATGAACAAGTAAGCCATTAAGTTTGGCTTCCTGAGATGTCACTTCCGAGATTATTTCCTTAGTGTTAAATCCAAACTGGCTTAAAAGAGTTTTTGTCACTTCTTGTAATTCTCTCAGCACCTTACCAAAAAAAAAAAAAAAAATCACAGCTCTCAATACTGTTATGTCAAGCTGTGTAATCCAGCCGATGTTTTCTCTCCAGGTTCACCAGGAGGAGATGGCTAAGAAGAAATTGTTCATTTACCTCCAAAACACAGCCATTTTAGGGAGGAGAGGCAGGACCTGTTCAAAAGCACCTGGCAGCATTAGCCAAAGGATGGTTCCCATTTTTAGAAAGCAAATGTCGAGAGTCAGCATTCTCCCAGTAACCAACACACTGGGAACAGATTAACTGTGATACACAGCTACTTACTGGCCAGGAGAAAGGGACAAGTAGTCCTCCAGCAAAATAGACTCCTGGGAACCTAACGAGGGCAGTGCCTGCATTCACTGCAGCCATGCTAATTAACATCATTTTGCATTCCCCCAAAGGTTGATTCCACCCATTCAAATCCCTCTGAATGCTGATAAATTCCAAGTTGGCTCCTGTTGAGCCGCCCTACTGACCGGCCTGCTGCCTGGTCCCCAGCAGAGATGGGGCACCAGTCTTCAAGCAGCTCAACTGCCCTAACGCCCCTTCCTGAGCCCGCACAGACTCAATGCAGGTCTGAGTTATCGTCTCTGCTTCTTAAACAGCCACGTGCCCAGCAGCAACAGCCCTGCGCTGCCTGTTAGGTAGCAGCAACCATCCCACCCTGCCCCGCTTTCTTCTCCCCATCCTCAGGTACGAGGTAGGTACCAAAGAGTGGCTGCAGTGGCTGCTGGAGGGGCAGGAGAGGAGATGAAAATGGTTAATTTTCCAGAGAGCCAAGAAGGTTATATCCCGAGAGAGAGAGATCGTGGGGATGGGGTCACACTTCCCAAGTCTAGCACTCGCAAAGGTTGGACCACGCTGCTGCAAATAATGAGGACTCATGTTGTGCTTTAAACCTCTGCCAAGGAACTCTGCACAGCTTACGACAAAAATAAAGTGCAGGTTCCCTGTATCGCTTTACTGAGCAATAGAGAAACTGGTTATCAGTCAACTGCATCTATCTGGGGGTGATGTCTGAACAGAGAGCTGGGTCTCTATCAGAGCTGGATAGAGCTGTGATAAAGACTGGGGAGGGTCCTACATCAGGAGCCAACAGCCTCTTCTTTCTTCTGCATCATGGAGCACAGGCAGCGCCACAGGAGGCCATGGTGGGGGGTGGCTGGGGGCCTGTACCACTGTAAATCTAGGCCTAGACAGTGCCAGGTACTTCAGTCTCTGCCAATTTTCACCCTTCGTTGAGTGTCCCCAAATACAGACACTGTTTCTCAGAAGTCATCACGTTTCTTCTTCTTGATTTATGAACCATGAAGGAAGAACTGATAAAGAAAGTAAATGGAAGTAGGGCTTAGAGTAAAGCAACATTTTGAGATAGATCTGCGTCTGTCTCTTCCCAACCCCCTACCAGACTAAATTCAGTATTTCTCTTCATTAGGGCAACACCTGACCAAGTAATTAGAATCACCATAAGACTTTAGCTTACAGCTTTATATAACTTTCCCCGAGAAACAAGTTCTGCATAAAAAAAAGACAGGAAGGGAAAAGTTAAATCTATTAATCATCCCAGGCTGTATCAAGGCACTTATTTTTAGTTAAAGCTCATCCTCTGTATGAATGTGCACAGCCCTCAGACTTAAGCTTGCACATTTCCTTGCCCCAAACCAAAATCCTGGTTAAATACCTACTCGTAGTCAAGGAGAGCTTTATGTACAGAATAGCAGTTGGACTGCAGAGATTAACTGCAAAGGAGTTTCCTTCATCTAAGCTTAATTAATGTGCATCCTTATCAGGTTTTAGAAAATTGCTGAGAAATCACAAGCACTGTACAAAAAAGTTTCTAGAAGTAGAAAGGTCTAGGATTTCCTTGCTGGTAGAAAATGATAAAAATTTGCGTTCCTATATACTCTGTAATAGTCTATTAAACTGCAACTATCTGATTTTCTATTAAAGGCCAAAAGGCAAGAATTCAAATGGAAATGTCTTCTATCACTATGTTCTGTACATAAAGTAATGTATAGATGCAATAAGAAAGTTAATTGGTTTCATGTTGCTTGGAGTGCACATGGAAGAAAATTAAAAGAACCCAATTGCTATCTCTAATTACAATTTCTGAGGAACAACACGGTAGAGATGGATTGTCAGCTTCCTCAGGCAGTTCCTACTGATGCCAGTCAAATTTATGCACCCCCTTTCCAATTAGTACCTTAATTGCCTTTCCATAACTAACACACTAGTGCTGGCTGCCAGTTTATTTTAAATCACAGAGTCACAGCGATGCTAACACCTACCTACCAACGAGCAGGTGGTAAAACACTGCGTTGCAGTGATGTCCAGACTCTGCTACCTGGCCTGTTTCTATTAGGAAACTAAACCCTTTGCCATCACCACCCAGGAGGCCAGGCTACTTCTGCTTAGAGGAGAAAAGATGTAGGTGAAAGACAGCAAAAACATTTTGCAACAAATATGTTTGTTGTAAAACATTCAGGTACACAGGAAGGCTTTCATGAATACCTCTGCTTTACTCCTTGGGCAATTTGGGCTGGATTTGATTACCGGTCTCCTCTCACTGCACTGAATCCAACCAGGAGGCTGTCAAGTCAAGCACAGCATAGGCTGGGCAGAAGGGGCAGCTGGTGGATGGGGTAGGGTGATGTGAAATCTCACCCCTGCCGGGCTGTAGTTCACACACACTTTCCTGCCTGTCTTCAGTCAGATCAAAACCTGAAGTTTCTTTGTTATTCCATGGTAAGAAGCTTCACCATTAAATTACCATCCAGCATTATGTGTCATCCCTGCATACCTGTGGTGGTGCAGCCCCCAGGCCACGCTGCGAGCTCAGGATAAGCCCCATCATGCTGTTATCTTGGTCTCAAGGGCAGTGACTTGGTCGCCAGGTACCCCCTGAACAAACCTGGGCCGTCTGCTGCCTGAATGTATACCAGAATGACACGGCACAAATTGTGGCTGGAATGGAAAATACCGACCAACGCCAATCATCTCGAGATCCTATAAACAGCGATCCAAACGTCAGACCTTTCGAGCTCTCCGGGACCGCAGCGGGCTCTGTGACCCAGTATCCCCCCCGAGCCAGGATGCCTCTCAGGGTAGATTTTGCGAAGATTGAAAAATCATCCATCAATGATTTCGCCAGGACTCAAAGGTCTGATCTCACCAGGTTCCCCAACCCTCCATTGATGAATACCAGCACATAAAAGTGAGTAATTCATGAAACTCACAAAAAGGGAAATTTTAATCATAGGTTAACCTCTGTGTGTCTGTGTGCAATTTGATTCAGAACTGTTTATCTGTCTGTCTCCGTGTGTGTGCGATTTGACTTAAACCCCATCTGTGTGTGCAACCCTGCTGTAGGTTTCAGCTGACCCTTGGCCATTCTCGGATCTTCAACTAAGTCGTGCTTTTGATTGTAACAAATTCCACCGAATTGCTCTGTTAAATTGGCTGACGCTTAAGTGCTGTTAAGAATTCAAAAACATTAACAAATCCTAAATTGCTGCTAAACCAAAAAATCAAAATCACATTCTTGACATTGATATAAAGGATTGATTGCACATATCATAGAATCATAGAATCCTAGGTTGGAAGGGACCTCAAGGATATCTGGTCCAACCTTTCTAGGTAAGAGCACAGTCTAGACAAGATGGCCCAGCACCCTGTCCAGCTGAGTTGCCGGAGTCAACCACTTCCCTGGGGAGATTCTTCCTTTAGACATAAACTGTTGACCAAGTCTGGGACTAGGATTGGATCCAGACGCATCTAGACTCCTCCAAAGAAGGAGTTTAGAAAGCAAGGGAGTCCTTTCTGAGCCTCATGACCCAACGGGAGGGTCTCCCTGATGGTTTTGCCTAACCCTGTCCTCCATGCAGTAAATAATCAGGTGTATCTTGCCATTGAGTCTTGTTAAACCACTGTCACATTCACCATTGAACCTTGTTAATTCACTGGTTTATATCAATAAAGCATAGTTTTGCTTCTCTCTCACTCCATCCATGACAAATCGGCGTAGTCGGCAGGATCCTAAATCAGGATTTGCAACAGTACCAAACTATCATAGAATCATAGAATGTTTTGGGTTGGAAGGGACCCCTAGAGGTCATCTAGCCCAACCCCCCTGCAGGGACCAGGGACACTGCTAACCAGATCAGGTTGCTCAGAGCCCCATCCAACCTGG
>NW_009260479.1:4413456-4458071 GCF_000687185.1 Egretta garzetta | reverse complement strand
CCCCAGTTCCCTCAGCCGCTCCTCATATGACTTGTGTTCCAGGCCCCTCACCAGCTTGGTTGCTCTCCTCTGACATGTTCCAGCAATGCAACATCTTTCTTGTAGTGAGTGGCCCAAACCTGAACACAGTATTCGAGGTGCGGCCTCACCAGCACCGAGTACAGGGGCACCATCACTTCCCTGCTCCTGCTGGTCACACTATTTCTGATACAGGCCAGGATGCCATTGGCAAGAAACTAGAAGCTAGGATATATAAACTCACACTAACTGTGGTTTTCCCTTCCCATCACTCTTTCTTCCCTACACAGCCCAGTAAAACCAATGGAAAACTCTTGCTGGCACTCAGCAGCTTTCCCAAAGTTAACCAGTTTTAACGGCAGGCAGAGGGATTCCTAGAAGGGAAATCAGCACAGTTCTCATTGCGACGGAGACCATCACACCGTTCTTGGGACAGAAGACCCCTCGGCCTGGGCACCTGGATGGTAATGAGGTGTTAGATGAGTGTGGTTTGTGGATTGACAAGTGGCACAGGATGAACATACACACACAACAACGGAGAGGCTGTTAACCACAGCAGACAGCGTGTTCTGTCTGCGGCACAGACCGACAGACCCTAAGGCAGGTGTAGGTAAGAGCTGTTGGCCCGTACAAGCAGGCAGAACTAAAATCTGCTGTCCTACAGGGGTATGGGGCTATTTCTCCCTCATTGTTTGGTGCTGCTCACCCTAACGTTTCCCGTCCTGGCTTCAAAATTTTGAAATTTTCTAAACAGCTTTCTGGATAAAGCTCAACACAACACCCTGCCATCTCTCACTATGTTAACGAAGGGGTTTCTTACCAGATTTGTTTTAACCAAAGACATAAATGTTAACTATAGGAGCTAATAGCTACGCAGCCATTCCTAGGGTTGGGAAAAGGTGCAGGAGGCTATGTGATCTGCAGCATTTCTATACACACGGTGTTATTGTATATGTGACCTAAATGGGACATAAATCTATGCATCAAACACTGGATTGTATTCTAGCTCCTCCTGACTGCACTGACCAGCAGCTGCTATTTACACCCGCCAGGTTCAGGATCCCATACAGGCGGCAGAGATGAACTGAGAGCACTCTCTCCCAAATAAGCTGCAAGATCCCCTTGGATATTGAATCCTCCTGTCCCACCACCTCTCCTAAACTGTGCTCTTCCACAGATGACAAAAATAGAAGATGAGGAACAGGCAGCCTTCCCAGGCCCAGTTTAACTCTGGGTTAAACTGCTGACATTATATTCTGGGAACAGGCAGCCTTCCCAGGCCCAGTTTAACTCACTGCTGACATTATATTCTATATTTGACCTCCAGTGGGGCAGCAAGCCCTGCACGGTGCTAGGTGGAATCATTACTGAGAGTTGGGGATCCTGCTAAGATTTGATGAGAGACAAATTTTGACTGTATAAAGGGCACATAAAAATGGCAAAATCTGTCCATCAGATTCCCAATTATCAACATTGCCTGAAAGCTCTCCTCTGCTGATTCCCACTCACTTCTGAAATGGAAAAAGTAAATCAAGTCCAGGCTCTTGGGCTACCTCCACACTCCCATCAAGTGCCCCAGTTAAATTTCAGCAAAGAGCACTAGGGTGAATGACAGATTTTTTTTTAACATCTTCAAAACCCTTGAAAAAGCACCCCTATTAATACCTGGCCATTTCACTATTCTGAAAAGTGTAAGTAAGGCAGGCTTTCAAAAGATACTGTTACAGCATACAGGGATTTTTAATTCAGCTCAGGGAAAGCCGTGACAGAATTAAGCAGTACGATGCATTAAATAGAAATGACCTTGAAAAAAAATGGTTGGCAATATACCAGAAGTACTTTACCCACACAAAAATCAGAGTAATGAAGGAATTTGCTGGCCAACAGCTATGACTTTGCACCTTGTAGGCTGACCACAGTGGCCCAATTTAATTTTGCTTATACAAACGTTAGCTGAAGAGTAAAAGGTTTGCATCAGTTAAAACTTTGTGCAATGAACTGGCCAGAAGCTTGGGGTTTTTTTAATTATCAAGTGTAATGGCAGGATCTTAACACTACAAGAAGGATTTAAAACTGACAAGCAAGCAGGAGCCGACAGGTTAATGGATACCGTTGAAGATGGTGGTGGTGGATGGTGGTTGGGAAAATTTTCACACAAACCTTTTTCATCAAAATTAAGAAAACCAAATGTTTTCAAATTCTTATTCAGGTTAAGCACGACAACAACAAATAGGCAAAAGTACACCAGCTTCTTAAAAGCATTTGAACTTTTAGCAACGTTCCTAGAGAAAATTGCAGAGCAATAAAAATACTTTCCTCAGTGACCCAATGGGATAAATCAGTGTATCCTCTACCGTGCTATGAACTGGCACAGCAACTCAGGTTCTTGCTTAGGACTATTAGAAGTCCTGTGGTAACCAGCAGGATAAAATGTAATGCTACAAGAAACCTAGCACTCTTCCAAAGAAGATGGATGCAGAATTTCACCCAGCAGGTACCCGCACCTGTGGAGGACAGGCGTGCAGAGAAAACAGCATCAGGTGCCCGCAGGCTTTATACTAAATGCCAGCACAACCCTCCTCCCCGTCCCTCTGTGCCACACAACGGTTTGTGTTCAAAAGTCAACGCAATCCAGAGTAATGCAGCCATTTGAGTGAATTAACACTATATTTGTCTCCCTAAGGAAGCTCTTACAGTTGTGCCTGATGTATTGTAACAGCACGACTGCCAGAATTGCACTGTGCTCCCAAGCAAGGGGATGAGCTGAAGACACCTTCCCCAGTACCAGCGAGTGACAGGAGATCCTGTTTGCAGCCACTGTTGTTGCTCTTCTATTTTCAGCCTGGGAAAAACAAGTGTTGCTTGATCCTTCGCCCCAGGGCATGTGTTCTGTCGGTGACTCCTTCCCAAGCACCCCGGAGCTCCACCTTGCTGCCAGAAACACCTACTGTCATATCCTTCCCAGCCAAGGAGGGAAGAGACATTTGCCCCTGTGTGAGTGCTGGTCTCTCGCAAACTTCGCTCTAAAGCTGCCAACAAATAACCAAATAAATTAACATTATTCAGGAACATTCACCCACAAAATATTGGTCTGCTACAACCACTGACATCCCATAGCCACGGTACGCTTTCAAAAGACACCATTACAGCACATAGGAAAGCCACATGATGGATTTCCAGATGTCCAGATGAAGAAAATGGTGTTGCCCTGAAAAGCATCGATATAGACTATAAGGACCAACGTTTTTGCTGCTTGTATTCCTTCTGTCAGTCATTCAGAAGGAGCAAGCATGGGCTGAGCTGCTGCGTTTCCCCTGGTGCATCCACAGGGAAAATTTTCCTGCGATGAACCTAAAAGCCCCGTGATGTGCTCGGCACTCCTGATCAATGCAGCTGAAATACCTCTCCTCCTGCAACAGCCCACCCCCTCAGGAAAGCCAGTTTTATTAAGACACCGTGTGGGTAGTCCAGCAAATCACTCATCTGTAAACAATTTAATTAGAAGCTTATCCTTAGAGTAACGTCCTAGCACGATGGCAGCCTGCAGCGAGAGAATATGAATAGCCCTGCGTGTAAAGCGGGGGAAATGCTCCGGTCTGGGCTCGGAGAGGAGCCTTCAGCACAGCCACCGATCCTTCATATGCTCTACAGCAAGTCATTTACTGTCCTCCGCCTTTGTTCCTCCATCTGTTACGAGGCCATAAAAATATTTAGCCACCTGGTACAATTCTTGACTTGCAAAAAGGAAACCCCCACGTAAGTGGAGGGTGTTACTCCCGTGACACGGAATAGGCTGTTCTCTGTTACGAGCATACCCGTTTTTACCACACAATTCATGATGTGGTTTGAAGAGCAGGTGTAACGGTACAAATAAGCGTAGGTACCAGCACATGCACTTTGCTGCTTCGGAGTCATTCTTAACGGGTTAACTTACCTTCACCATTTGAATCACAGTGTGCTGAGGAACTTGGGATGTGCCCCAAAATTCAGAGTCAGTTGACTTACAGCACCCTGATGTCAGCGGCAATTGCTGCTGTTCACTACAGCACGTAAGGGGATCAGACAGGTAACGACCTTACGAGAAGCAAACATGGCTGAAACAACAGGACACTTGGCAGTAATTTTCAATGCAAGACAAATAGCTGGATATTGTGCAGCGGAATAGCTTGAATGATAGATGGCCACTGTGTAACAGCAAACATCATACGGCGTGGGGAATGGAAACGCTGCATTCAGTGATTTAGCAGCAATGAAAGCATGACCGAGCTGTAGCTCTGCAAATGTCCTGAAAGGCAAGTGCTAAGCCAACCCCAGGTGATGCTTCAGACTGGCAAAAAGTGATTTCTGAACTGTTGGCTAATGAATTTGGCATTAGTCATTCATTTAAAATTCTTGTGAAGGGAATACTTGGGACTTCCAAGTTCTTCTTTACTTCTGCTTGTGCTACACCAACAGCTAACAGATCATGCAGGGACTTTAGCCGACACCACAGGAACCAGAGCACAGCTTTTTTACCAGGACCTTCAGCACCACATCACCTGCTTTGTGGCAGCACGTCAGAGGGGCCACTGAGTTGACTATTATCAGTCAAAGCCCTGTCAATACTAGTCACATTCTTCATTCTGACAGGAGGTTGCAGCCAGGTGGGAGTTGGTCTCTTCGCCCAAGTAACAAGTGATAGGACAAGGGGAAATGGCCTCAAGTTATGCCAGGGGAGGTTTAGATTGGATATTATGAAAAATTTCTTCATTGAAAGAGTTATCAGGCACTGAATGGGCTGCCCGGGGAAGTGGTGGAGTCCCCATCCCTGGAGGTAGACGAGGTGCTTAGGGACATGGGTTAGTGGTGGACAGGTACAGCCGGACTCGATGATCTTAAAGGTCTTTTCCAACCAAATGATTCTATGATTCTATGACTCAATGCCATGGCAATGCCATGATTCTATGATTCTATGACTCATGCAATCAGAGACGTCAAAAAGAGCAGGCAGCTTTCGAAAAGGCCACGTAGAGTAAACCCACGGCTGTCTCAGGTCTAATAATTCCCATTAAGATTAAAATAAAACCAAAGGATCAGGCTCAAGATAACAGTGCCCCTTTAACTCTTTGGCACCCTCCATCCCGGTATCCATTTAGCAAACACACAGTGACCCAACAGGCTCTGCTGGAGAGATGCCTGCCCTCCTCCCCCCGGGGGCTGCTCAGGCTTTTAGTCCCCATCTTTTTCCAGTGCATACATGATTAAACTCTAACACATTGCTCTCCTCCTCCTCTTCTGTCTGCTTCTTCTTAGAAGCTCTGGTTCTCGTTTTGGAAAAGGCAAAAGCAATCCCAAATGATACAAAATGAATTCATAAGGCTATTCATGAGCTTGGTCTTTGCCATCAGCAGCAACAGATACAGGCCTAGGAATGGGAATTACAGTCACTGATGAACTAACAGCTGCCTTTAGAATCATAAAACAAAATCCCAAAATCTGAACTCCCTGAAGTACAAAGCTGTAATAAATGCCTTAGTTCATGTCCCTAGCACTTGATAAATCACAACATAGCAAGTCATTGCAGCCCTGCTTGTTAGAAGGAAGAGATCTTGATAGCTCAGTGAAGATAAGAAGAAAAATAACTTTAAAAGCAGAATCCTGAAACACAAACAAGGACCCAAGAATAGCTACAGTCCAGGAGTAAGATGATGTCAGAGATGTCAAAAGAAGGTCTTTAAACATAAGCAGTACTGCCACAAACAGCAGCGATGTGAAATGAACCCGCTCAGCTCCGACGCTGCACATCAACCCAGCGCCTTTGAAACCACGTGGTACTCAGGCTCACACAAATTACACCGGGCAGTTAAAATACCCCATCGCAAAGTACAACGGAATAATGGAGGAAGGCTGCATGGAAAGAATAAAGACTCGTAACCATTACACTTAATTTAGTGCTACTATCAGCTGGGAATTAGTAAATGGATGTCTGAATCGACACAAATTCTGGACAACATGAAAACATCACCACAAATTTCATTAAGAAATGCAGCGTCTTTCCCTGCTTCTAGGAGCAACCAGGTTTTCTCAGCCTTTCAGAGGTTTTAGTCCTAAACTGATGCTCTCGGACTCAGAGAAAAGTCTGATGTTTCTGAAGAAGGGTTAGCAAACATCTGTTCTTGTTAGGGACTATACACACCACCTTGTTGTTCAGCCTGGAGAAGAGGAGGCTGAGGGGAGACCTTATCGCTCCATACAACTGCCTGACAGGAGGGGGTAGCGAGGTGGGGGTTGGTCTCTGCTCCCAAGTAACAAGTGATAGGATGAGGGGAAATGGCCTCAAGTTGCACCAAGGGAGGTTTAGGTTAGACATTAGGAAAAATTTTTTCACCAAAAGGGTTGTCAAGCATTGGAACGGGCTGCCCAGAAAAGTGGTGGAGTCCCCATCCCTGGAGGTATTTAAAAGACGGGTAGATGAGGTGCTTAGGGACAGGGTTTAGTGGTGGGATGGCAGTGTTAGGCTAACAGTTGGACTTGATGATCTTAAAGGTCTTTTCCAACCTAAACCATTCTACGATTCTACCACCAAAATGATTCTTTGATTCTATGATTCTACCACCAAATTCTACCAATTTGAGCCCAAGCTTGTGACACAGATTTGAGTTTCTGGGAAGAAAACTCTTCTCAGCCAAGTTCAGCTGCGTATCTTGATCTAACTTCACGGGAAGAAACAGGCAGTGCCACAGAGCTGCTCATCACCATTTCAGACCTGTGCGAATCGCACTCACGGGCCCATGCTTCTCTCCTCAGATTATAAAGGGAGCCAAAACTGATGAGCTCAGATGTAGGTATCTTTGAGAATTATAAAGCAGAACAGATGAATTCTGTCCTAAAAAACAGCACCTCATCTCAGGGTTACAACCCCCTTTTCTCAGCACGCAACAGTGAGTTACTTGCTTATCCACTAAGGAATCAAGAATATCAAATGTGAGGACTGTTCTCCTCACGTAAAAGCTGACACCTTCAGGAGAAGGAATGGTTGTAAAGTAACAAGTTTTTCTTAATACCTCCCCTTCCAGGTGGATTTGCTCACATCCATCTTCATTCTGCTGCCCTTCAGAGAGCTGAAAACCCATGACAGCATGGTTGACAAGACAAAAAAAAAACAAAACCAAGAGAGATGTAGAGCAAGAGATGCCAGTGTTGACCAGGCATGCCAGGCTGCCATATGTTTGTCCTCTTAGCCAGTACTCACCATTCCCATAACATTATCAAAGATCATCTGGATTGAAGAAAATTAGTATCTGCTGTTAATTATTGCTGTGAAGGTCTGGTATCTGGCTGAGTGCACTTCTCACAGTACATAAAACGGGTCAAAATCCTGGGTTTACTGGAGTTTTGCCCACAAAACCAAGAGAGCGCTTTGACCAAACTCTTTTGAGATTTCTCAAATGAAATGAAAACTTACTCTCAAAAAGACCAAAACAAACAAAAAGTGGGGGAAACAAAAGTGAGAAATCCTGGAAGTACTTGTAGTCCCAAAGCAAAGGTAAACCCCAACGAGAGCCAATCTGTAGTGAAAGTGCAGTTTAACAGTGGTACCCAATTTTAAATACTTGTATTAGCATCATTTGGAAAAGAACAAACTCAGTTAGGGGACTGACATGCTTTATTTTCCACACACAAAAGCTCCTTTCATGAAAAAATTCTTAATCAAAAATGTTTCTTTGACTAATCCAATCTGGCTGAGAAAATGTCAAGCACCCCATCATGAATCCTCCTCAAGTCTTGTTCACTAAACCAGTACCGCTTTGGGACAGTCAAAGCTAACAGGGTTCTGCTCAAGGCCTCTGCCTTTCCCATCATCTAATTGATCCCAGTTGTGTCAATCCAGAAACCACCCTCATCATTGATGCTGCTTGGATATGTTATTGGGAATTTCAGGAGAGGCCAGAATGGGATGAATGAGGAAAATGGATTATTCTAATATATTTTCAACTTGCCTCATTTAAAGAACGGTGGCTTTTACTTTGGTGTCCACACTGCATGTGTGCTCTTGCCTGTTATGATCATTCTCCAGCTCATGAGTGCTCTGCCTAGTTACACTTCTGCCTGATCACAAAATACAGTAACCAAGCCATTTTCAATGATTTCCCCCCCTCCCTTCAGCCAGCCCTTTTCTTTTCGTACATGCAGTTTAAAAACCATTAAGGCTTAATTCAGAGCATCTCACTTCAAGTGATGGTTACTTGAAGAAGCTACAGACCCATCCCTCTGAAGGCAGCAGAAGGCAAAACACAATCCCGAAGGCGATGTGCGAGCACTGACCCATGGGACACGCTCAGAAGCTCCCCAAAGGATCTCGGTGGGCTGCTGATCTGCCCGGTGGTGGCGGGAGCAGATAAAAAGTAGCTGCAAAGGGGCAGATCTACTTCCACATAATTTATTATTCGAGTCTAAAAGTTTAATGCACCTATTTGAACAATTAAGGCATGCTCTCCGGAGCGTAATTGTCTTCTTGCTTCCGAAGACACAGTGGCTCATGAATCAGTAAGTGCTATGGCCAGGACCCCAACACGCATTTAATCATGAGTTGCTTGTTTCTCTGTACACACCCAGAAGGGAGAAACAGCTTTAATAATAGACACCATTAAAGAAAGATTTTAAGAAAATTAGGAACCTCACACAAAACTCCCTGGGCTTCTGGGACAAATTTGCTCACAGCTGGAAGCCTAATACGTTTAAGGGTGGCTGATCCTCCTCTAATACAATTTTTATAAGATTTTTGCAGTCCTGCTATAAAAGCCTATGGTGCAAATCATGACTGGAACAAGCAGACCTTCCCTTGGGAAAGAACTGAGTTGGCTTTGCTGCAATTTACTTAGTGTAATTTTTGGGGTGTTTATGTCTCTGCAGCCTAACTGATGATAGTACTGATCTGTTGCCCGATTATACTTAGCCCCAGAAGAGGACAGGGGAATTAATTTCAGTGTTACCTTCAGTTATGAAGACTTTGGAGTACTCATGATCCAGTGTCTCTAACTCACAGGACAGATTAAATTACAATTCTGTGAAAGATTTGCTTGCTTTAGTTTTTATTACGAGCGTGCAGCCTATCCTATGGAAGAGAAAGCAATGCTTGGCTTTGAAAAAAAATGACACCACTAAACTTGTCTTCAGCTGCTGTTATCAATTTACCTTTCAGTGCTATTCTGCTGCTATGCAAACCACGACGGCAACTGTATCTAGCAGCGCGTTTAATTCTGCGTCACAATTCCCTTAACTTTGACCCGTTTGGGAACGCACAGGTTCAAAAGCCTGCATCTCACCAAGTTCTGGGAATTGTATCCCGTGTTCTGAAAAATGACTATGCAAAGAAACTATTTCTAGCTATAGTTATTCTACAACTAGTCTTCCCCTTTCCACTGAAAAGTGCCATTTTGTCACAGCCAAACTTTTGTGTTAATTTAATCATTTCATTAAAATATCAGTGCAAGTTTCTTAGGTCCAAGATGGAAGAAAACTGGGGTGGGGGGGAACAGGGAAAACACCATACAGACATGAAAGGAGAAAGAATTTTGATTACAATTTCAAAGCAGTTTCTGCTTGAAGAGAAAGACACGGGAGCTTTAATGTTGATGCAAGGCACATAGCAGGCTAGTTCCAGCTGCCAGGCCTTATTTGTGGCAATACTCCAGAACAAATTGTTCGATTTATAGTTCTGTAAAGCCATCCAGAGAAACATAAAAGTCAAGCTGGGTTCTTTTTCCTTCTCACATGCTCCCATCAGGAGGAAAGATTCTCAAAGACAAATTAGATGCTAGATACACCTCTGTAATCAAGAGAGCCTTACTGAGGCTGATGATGGTAACTCATGCAAAATAATGAAAATACCAAGGAAAAAACCCTGTTAACTACGAAAAACTGCAAACCCCACCACCCCACGCAACAGAAGGTTAAGAGTATAAGCTGACCTGTACTCTCACATATGTACAACTTATACATTTAAGTATTATTCTGACATTAAGAACCGTAATACTGGCTTAAAAACGATGATTTTTTTTCAAAACAAACTGGAGAGTCTTTATTTGTCATTGATATCCGACAGCCCAAGGTTCGTGTTTCTTCAGCAACTATAGTAGAAGCATTCTCCTAAAACATAAATCAGGTTCATGTAAAAACCAGCATGACAAAGATCTGGAGCCTTAAGAAAATAAAATAGCCTGCTTGAAATATTTGGCATCACTCTGCCACTGAAAATACACAGCTTCAATTTATGCTGGTAAATTAACAGTGCTGAGGAACGTTCCCAGGCACTGGAGTGCCATCAGCTACGCTGTGAAATGGTAGGCATGATCCGTAGTACCACTTTGGCCGTGGCCAATTGTCATTGAGCCAAGTAAGGACAGAGCACAGCTCAGGAATTAGGACAGTCCAGAGGCCATCCCCAAAGGCAGTCCGCACGCGGTCACTTCACCGGCAAAGTCAGGAGAGGTTACTAAGAACAGGCTGTTTCATGCAAGTGGGTCTCAGCGCCGAAGGCGGCTCCTGAACACGCTTAGCTTATCAGCATTGCTATAACCACTCAGAACTGACATGGGAAGCAAGATGTTGCATTTCAAAGTTAATACAAGGTTTGATCCTACCCTTAAAGAGAGTCATCCAAGTTCACAGAAAATTAAATGGCATTTAGTTTACTTGTAATTTGGCAGAGAGAAGCCTAAGTTTCCCATTTGGGGATTCAACTAAAAGTTCAGCACTGTTTTGCTACTTCAAAGACGATCCTTAGTTACATTCTCATCCATTTTAAATCGCATCAACATGGGTTTATCTTCATTACAACTAAACAACTGCAATTCTTCAGAGAAGCGTTGATTGCAGAGGTTCTTAGAGTAAATCATGTTCAGATATACAGAAATAAAATGTTTAAATCCTGCTACTTTTATAGTATGTAACAATAGATCAGGAGGGCTCCCGGCTCCATTCTACAAAGATGGAGAATCCAGAGCATCTAGCTAAGGTGTCTCTGGCGTGAAGGAAGAGCACAAAAGAGGAGCAAGTTTAACACTGCAAGGCTGTCTACAGAAGCTTGTCCGGTTTTATTTCCTTAATACTCCGATTTAAGGGTTGTCTGCTCAAGATCTGAGCTACCCCACCGAGTCACCACAAGATAAACTCAGGATGAGGGAGGGAAACAAGCATAACATAACACAAAAACATTCTACCGGACAGTATCCTTTAATAACATTTCCCATGAGAGGTCACTAGCTCCTTAAAGCCAGTGAATTGTAAACTGCATATCCGTGAACTGCATGCTACAGGAAAACAGTTTGTAATCCCCCTATTAATCCTTGGCATCGGGGCACACACAGTATAATTATAGACTGCAGCAGAATAATTTGAAAACTTTATTCCACAGGGCCATAATTATATCCTAGCTGTAATCCTTTAATTGCCAATATCATCTAATGCATTATAGACATATCATACGAGTAGATGAACAAATGTACTAAACCATTCGGCAAGCGAGCCACAGTAAAAGCAATAGCGTCGCCAGCGATGCAGGCTATTAAACAAGAAGCACGATTAATAAGCATCAGAATACACAGCCTAGAAACATCAGGATTTCTTCTCTCTCTTTGCATACTCGTTGCACCAATAGTTGGTCTTCAAGAGTACCTGACTGGATTAAAAATTAAATTAAAAGTAATTAAAAATTTTAAAACTACTGAAAGAAATCTGTCATAAATTGCCACTTATGTCAATCACCCATCAGGCAAAGGGCAGAAAGAGATTTCTAGCAATTGTTTGGCAAGAAGTTAGGAGGACTTAAACTGCAGTAGGGGCTGACCCAGTCCAACACGGAGTGAAACCACAACAGACCACACACCTAAGGACTACTAAGGACTACTCTTTGGTCATCATTTATGTTCTCCACACTGACATTGTCAACATTTTGGTTTTACCCTGGAAAATAAGAGCCAAGGAAGCTGAAAGACTTTGCTTAAACCTTTTGTTTATCTACAGCCTAAGAGCATATACAGTGTATGGGACCAGAAAGAAAAAGCTAAAAAGAAACATAATTTGGAGCCTAGCTCTTATTCCCAGGCAGGTAATGCAGCATTCAAGAATCTCTTCGCTGATCCAAGAGTTACTTGGATTTTTAACCGATGATTACTACTACAAATGCATAAACAGTTCTTGAACTTGCCCACTCCAGTCCTGGATGCTAGATCCAGCCTCTCACGTCCTCTCCTTGTGTTAAGAGACTCCAGAAGTAGGAGAGACCGCTTCAACCTGATGAGGAGTCTCCTCAGCAGCCATCCCTACAATAGGGTAGTACCTTGGAGGCAGGCATCACCTGCCACGTGAGAAAGGCTGAGCCCTGCCACGTTAGAGAACTCTGAAGGAGGGTAAAGCAACCTCCCTCCAAAATGCATCCAGTTTCTGGATCCAAAACATCCCTGAAGCACTTTGATGCTCCATAGACAGGACAAGAATTAGGACACAGTCATGCCTGGTGTTTTCTAGAGGCTGGCTCTGTCTCTGCTCATAAATTAACTTCAGTCACCTTAAGTCCAGATCAGGGGACCCTCATCACTAAGTGCTACTCTGTGGGCCAGGGGAGGTGCCCACCACCTCAGCAACATCCCTTCTATTTTATTTTGACTACATCCTTATTGGAACTGACCCAAAGCATCTGTCTCCTGCGCCAAACTACAGATTACCAGTAGCAACAGAATTACAAGCAATACAGGTCTGCATTAAAAAGCTCGCTCTCATACGCAGTATCCACCGCCTGTAAAAGGCAGTGAACAATTTTCCCTTCGTAAAAGTGGCTGCAACCCTTGTCGTTACCCCATGGGGTGCTAGAAAAACAATAGCACAGCAAACCGCTGAAAAATTGCTTGAGATGAATGCAGCCTCCCAGTTAAATTACAATGCTCCTTTTTTTTTTTTTTTCCTGATGTGCAACAGACATAATGGGGCACCGCTTCTTAAAGTGGAGATGCACATGATTGCAAAGGCATCAGAAACTCAAGATGCGTGGTGGTGATCGTCCTCACAAATATCCTCTATTTTCTGACTTCTCAAATCCACATCTGCTCGTTTTCTTTCCATGCAAAGGGTTAAACACCACCCCCACCCCACCCCCCATTACTGGCAGCTCTGTCACATCTTTGCCCTAATTACAGAAGGAGGTAAATTGAAAAGGAGGAAAAAATTCCTTCATGATTTTCCGTATTTTCATTTATAACACGAGATGCCGTCTTTGTGGGGAAATGTAAAATCCTTAATTTTAGAACAGCTGATGTAACTGGGAAGATGTAACAAGCTCCTGGGACCAAAAGCAAAGCAGAAAACTTCAAATTCGACATAAGTAAGAAACAATGAATAATAATACCAACCTAGTTATGTTCATCAGCTGAACTGAATAGAACTTAAAGGGAAATAGCACCGGAGAAGCAGGAGAGGTGACAGGGAGTTTGCTTAATTATTTACAGGTACTTATGAACCCCATGCCTCTCCCCAGTATGACACCTAGCTTTTATTGTAACGTATTGGTAAAAAAAAAAAAAGAAAATACTTATTTGAATCCCTAAGGAATTACAAAGTGCTCCCTCTTCTTCCCAATTTCACCAGAGGGAAAGTTGACAAATAATCCAAGTGTCCTGATTTAGCTTGACCTCTGCTTCGACAACAGCCAAAGGCTGCAGACAGCTTCTTAGGCGAGCTCCGGAGCCTTTCATCTGCCTGGCAGGAGAGTGCTGCAAGACATGAACGTCGCTGAAACTGCACTGCACGTAGAGCGGACAAAATTTCCTTCCTGAACAGTGTGGCAAGTGCCGGTAGACACGAGAAAGCCACCGTCTCACAGGAGCTCTGTGCCAAACGCTGCGAGGACGCAGCACGGCAGCTGTTAGAGACTCGGCGTTTCCACCAAACCTGCTGCGCTAGCCCGCCCTTACCCTGTCGTTTACAGGAGTTACTCTTAAACCATTCATAAAACCAGGTAGCAAGTGTAACTAGCAACAGGTTGGCAGATAAGACTAAAGCTGTGAACATACAAGCAGGACCACAGAGGCTGTTCATTTAAATGACGTTAAGGTCAAATATCCTCAAGTCATTTGGAAGCTAAAGCAGCACAGCACTCATCCTTCATCACTTTTCATGGGTATAGCGCGGCGAGCTGCGTCAGCTCTCCTCCTCCGTGAGCCTGCTCCCTCACCACGCGGCTTCAGCGTGCACCAGCTGTAGTGCCCAGAGACCAAAATCAGGGTGGGAATTTTTTTTTTTTTCTGTAACTCTAAGCCTTTAAGAATTAGATGCAACATCTGAGCCAGACATCCAAGATTTTTATAGTCAACCAAATGGAGAAAGCACTGCCAAAGGATGAGTCAACCAACCTGTTTTAGATGTGTATCCTAGGATGAGATGACGTGCCCTCAGGATATTGTTATGCTCCTCTCTTTGAAGCCAAAGTGACCGTGTGACATCTGCACCTAAGGGTTTGATAGTTATGTCAGAGCAGATAAATGCTAAGGTATCGTCTAAGGGGCAGTCCCTAGGAAAGGATCAGGGAAAAGCACACAGAAATGAAGTGACTTCCCTAAAATGATGCAGAATGGTCAAGACTGACATGGTAGGTGGCAATAAGAAATGCAAAGGAATCTAGAACATTACAGGATCAATAATGCCAAAGAGAAGTCTTTGCCACCAAAGTATTTACAGCAGAATCACCAGATATGAAACCCTAAGAACAAAGTGGCCACAGAAGCGAGGTTGAATACGTACAACTCTGCCTCTTTCTTCCATCACTTACATTCAGCTTGCATAAAAGAAACCTAAGAAGTTGAAAAGTTATATGGACACTCCGCTATTTTCTTTGGATTTTATTTTTTTTTTTTTTTTGCATTTTGCAAAAATGCTCTTGCTAAAGACCAGCGTACGAAAATGAGGTAAGCGGCTATTCTTTTGCCATAGGTTTTACCGGAGCTTTCATTCACTGTAACTACCTGACAACCACCACACAACAATTTTTAATATTATGCAGTGCACATTTCAATTAAGCAGGAGGCTGCGTATCTCTGCTCAGTATCCCTGGTGATTTTAAATAAGCTTTTCACTTGTTCCATCTCCAACACTTGTTTGGCACAACAGTAATTTTTCCAGATGAGAGAGAATCCAGTGATCATAAAGAATGAATTATTTACAGAAAGATCAGTACTTCAGTTCACGTCAAGACTTCACTAATTGTAGTTAATTGAAAGTACCACACTGAACATATGCACAATGCTCCTCAGGTTCATAAAAGCCTTAAGTGCTTTTAAATACTACTGAAAAAAAAAAAGGAAAAGGCTCAGAGGATGGGTAGCAGGAAACAATACCTTCCACTTTCAAAGTATTGACTCAAATCAAGTCAAAGTTAATCAAGGCTAAAACACATGATCTGCTAATTGGTTGATGGGGACAGGTAATCCCCTTGTCTAATGGGCCCATGGTATAAGTCCTCAATAATGTCAGAAGCCCCAACTATTACTATGCAGATCAGACTGAACTTGCTGCAGTTAGCTCACCCACACCACCTCCATGCAGTCCCACCACTGAAGCAACGCCGTTGACCTAGATCTTTATGGCGCTTTTCGGTAGATTTTCAAGGCATTTTACAAGCCAGTTAAAAAAAAAGAACAAAAGAGGGGAACCAACTTCACAAGACTCATTAAACAATCAGCAGCAAAGCTCAAGACCAGTTTAGGTCCAGGTTCATTGCTCTATTCAGTAAACTTGCAGTTTCATCAGACACGGTGAGCCAATCTAACAGATCATTGCATTCAAGAAAACAGGAGTGGGGAGAGTTTTCTGCAAGGTTAGCAGACCAAGTCATCTCACAGAAGTGTCCTGTGATCACCGGAGCTGGCACCGGGGACAAAGCAGTACCACAAGCCCTTCAGCAACAGCCAGCTATCAGAGCACCGAATTAGCCTCACCAGGCTCCAGAAACCTGCCCTAGGTTTAGAGAGCGCACTCCTTAAGAAATCACACTTTGCAGAAGCACGCTAGTAACTGGTGTGTGTCTGAAGGCAGAATAGACACCTGCTGGCCCTCCTGGCTTTATGTCTTGGATTCAATTCCTTCTTCTTGTCCAAGAGGATTCAAACCCAATGCATGTGCTCTTTCTCAGTTGAGCACCCAAGCCAGCAGGTTAGGGAATCAATTTTCAACTTGCTGTTCAAAGATCCTTGTGGTATTCATGAACTATTTGCCAGGAATCCATAAAACATAACTGAAAAAGCAAGCTTACTTGTTAACAAGCTTAAAATTAGCCCAACAGTAGTCAGCAAGACAGAAGAAAAGGGGCTAACAATTCACATTTGCATTTGTCCTCTGACACATGTCAGCTTGAATTTTTTTCCATCCAATGACTGTTTTAAACTCACATGGTCTGTACCGTGATAGGTAGGACAGTCTTCCAAAAAGTTGAAGAACAAGGGAACTCAGCTCCAAGACATCTGAACATCCTGTATTAGTTGTCTTACAATCATTTTTTATTATTATGAAAAGTGAACATAAGCCCATTTCCTCATTTGTTTTCAAAGCAAGCCTTGCTTGCTTTTTGAAGTTCACTCACTTCCTACCCCGCCCCCCCCCCCCCCCCCCCAAAAAAATCATAGGTGCCCATGCCTTAAGTCAGAAGGGTGGAACAAAAATGCCACCTCTTGCTAGCTCTAAGGTATCTCAATACCTGGCTAAAACTGGTTGCAGGCCACATGTAACTATGCCACATGCCCAGCATACCCTATTTTGTAGCACCAAGTGAGAGTGCCAGTGTTACAGCCCACACTTCCCCTGTGCACTAAATGTGTAAATCTTCCTCTGAAGCCTGGCCCCAGCCACGTTGTGCCCATGGTTCTGGATTCTGCTGCACAGGACAAAAACCCAAGTAGCCAGCACTGCAGTGACAAACTTGAAACAGATTTAAACACAGGCGAGCTGATGTAACACTGGAAAAGTGCCCATTATATTAGATTACCCATTTCTTTCCTAGTGAGAGGATTGAGCAAAGTAAGCTTCAATGTGTTTCTCCCAAGAGCTGAGCTTTGAGTTCAAAAGCATTCAGAACCAGGCTTGAGTCATGGAGTCCCGTTTTGTTTAATTTCCAATTTACACAGAACAAATAATTGCTTGGTCTCAAATCCCTCCATGCCAGTTAAAACTGAATTGATGTGTCTTGCAAAATCCTTATTGGGTCACACAAACTGTTACAAAATCTCTGCTGACAGAGATCAGACAAGTATCAGCACAGAGTAAGTAGGATTTCCTACTCTGTTTAGATTTAAAACATAGAAGAACAAACACCATGTCCACAATACAAGAATATGTACCCATAATAGGGTAGTTAAGCCCTGGAACAGGTTGCCAAAGATGTTAAGGAACCACAGAAACCTGACTGCCCCGAGCAACCAGATTTGACTTTGAAGTGAGCCCTGCACTGAGCAGGAGCCTGGACCAGCAATCTCTAGATGTTCCTTCCAACTTCAGTGTTACTATGATTCCATGTACACTGACATATAAATGGAAAGCTAATCTTGTGAAATAAAATGGACGAGTATGGAAATCATGACTACCACAAACACTCATAAAGATGTTAACAGCTTTTATTTCACTGGTGCAAGGCCCATGTGTCATCCACCACTCACCAACATCAAAACAAAACATCATCTTCTATAAAACAGTTTCAGAAAATTCAAAACAAAGTAACAGTGGCTATAATAAACTTCATACAATACTGTATATCACTTAGTTTGTGTCATCCAAACAAGAACAAATCAGTTTCTAGCATACATGGCTTTTTTTTTTTTTCCCCAAAAAAATACCAGCACAACTCCAATACATGCCTCACACCTGGAAATGCGTAACATCACTCCATGACATTGATAGCTGTTCGTGCTTAGAACTAGTCATCAATTCACCCTACCAATATCATAAAATACAAAATGATATGAAAAACCTACATTTACAAAGTACAGTCCCAATCCTGCAATCTAATCTGTTTGGGCAGGTACCTGCATCCATTCCAACTCCCCTGAAGGCAATGTGGTATTTAGTGCTCCATTGCTAAAGATTTGATTGCAGAATCAGGGCACGAGTGGGAAAGGTTTCAATCTTTCCATAAGCAGTAAAGCACTGCCTTATTCTTCTAGATTCAGTTTCAGTAGTATTTGCACAACCTCCTAAACTGAGACTTACCTATTTTCAATTACCTCACATTTAGGAAGAAAGGAGAGGCTTTAAAGTAGTCAGCAGAGAAATGGCTTTTACTGAAATGACTTGGGGCTGAAGTTGTGCTTTAGTGCACGGTGGTGATCCAAACGCTTCCAAGAGATAACCACATCTTGCTTCAGTATTTACAGTATCTGCTGCCTTCCTCTGCATTACATGAGTTTCTTCACCAGCAAGATATCAAGAGATCTTGTTGCCATTAGACGAGCATTATGACATGACTCCAAAAACAGGATTATGACGACAAATACTAGGGCCATACTCTTCATAGTCTTTCTTGGTGTGACATACTTGGAAAAACTCTGGCTATGAAAATATAAAACAAATCCCCTCAAGAGCATAAGAATATATCAAGTAGAAAAAACAACAAATAAACTAATGCCTTAACATTTTTGTAGATTGCAGTTTTATGATGTGGTATTACATTTCTGAAGTAGAATAAATCTAGAAATATTAGGATATGAATACAATTAATCAAGAAAAGTTTGCCTGGACAGAAGACTGCTTTTAAACACAGCAGTAAGTAGTTCCACTTTGGAGACAGGAATTGCTCCCACTTTCTTGTATTTGTTTCTCTCTCTGATTTAAGACCACCGAGTTGGATTCTGTATTCCTGAAGTCCTAACTAACCTCTAGTGCTGACTTCAAGAATAAAGGAACTATATTACCACTATCAGATAAACACTACTTCAGAATTATGTCAAATCATGATATCCTTACTCAAGCAAAGCTCCCACTTGCCTTGTACAAATTTTACTGATACAAAGTTGTGTAAGGATTCCAGAACGTAACACTGTTTAGGCTGTCACAATGAAAAGGTTTAAAATTTAGTGCTCAGATCAAATATAGCCAGAAGACAATATGCAATAAAAAAAAAAAAAAAATTCAGAACAATTTTGATAAAGACTTACTGTTGAAGCCAGCATGGAACCGCCGAACCAGACTGCGTAACGCTGCATATGATGTGTTATCACTTGAACTTCAACTGGTTTGGGCTAAGAAAAACAGTCAGATTTAGTTGGCGTACATTTTCTGGCAAGATCCTTACAAACTGAAAATGCTCAGACCCCTCCATTCCCATCACTATCTCACACTTATTACTCAGTCTGTCATGTTCCCAAGTCATAAAACTCTTCCTGATTAGTATGCTGAAGGACACAACAATTAAATCCCTCTTGCCTACTGCTAAGATCATGTATCTCCTAGAAGGGAAACCAGAAATGCCCTTACAGACTGCTCACAGTAACTTTAAGGTTCCTGTAAACACATGTCATACATTGTAAGGCTACCAACGTGTTTAACAACACATATGTATATACTACTCATTTACAACACTGCATTTTTACTGGTGAGGTGAAAATTCTGAACTTTATTTCTTTCACTATTCACGTAACCAACGCACTTGAAATTCTTACTTACTTTTATCCGACCACCACTGAGTTCCTCACTAAGTCGCAATCTCGCATCCACTACTCTCTTCAAATCCCTTTGCAGTCGTCGTCCAAAGTCCCTGAACATCGTGGAGCCTCCTGAGAGGACCACATTCTGTGCAGAAATTAAGACACATTCTTTAAATCCATTTTCAAGCGAGTTTCCCAAAAGCCAACACTGCAGGGGTGACTATTTAGATCTTATTAACATCACTAGGAAGCTCGCAAGCTACACAGAACCACCTTAAGCATTGCTCAATTTCCATAGGAGATCCATGGTCCCCCACTTTTTTTTTTCCCTTTAAAGAAGAGTTTTATGTAGAATATGTTGTTACAAAAGAGAAGGATTCCATTAAAATGGTGCGCTAGTACCCTACACGTGCAGAGCAGCAGAAAGAAGACACTGTATCAAAAAGTTTCCCAAGGATGCTCATAGTAAGCAGATACCAAATAAGGCTCTAGCCTCATCATATTACTGTTAGTGTCTTCCAAAAGCTGTTATCTATAACTCTTTTTTTTATTATTTTGGGTTAAACTTCTAAACATAGCAACCAGCAAGTCCAATGACTCTTCAAAAGGAAACCACACCTCCAAAGAGGACTGCATTACACAGAAAGGTACAACGCCTTTCACTTTTCTTCTCTGTACCTGCTTGCCTGGTATTACTTGGTTTCCAGAGCAGAACCAAAAGCCTCTCAGCCTGGACTTGTACTTGGATTCTAAATAGGGGGTTTAGAATGTCACATCCTTAATTCTGATAATGTTGCAGGGGTCACCGACTAGTGCAGAAATAATTTCAAAAACAGGGGGGTTCAAAAACAGGAACCCTAGAACATAACATTGGTGGCAACAAAAGTGCATTTCATAATCAGAAAAACGAACTCTATATGTCAAAACTGCATGTTTTTGCGTACTGCTGCTACTGCAAACCAAAGCGCTGATTAGTGCTTCCTAAAACCACTCATATGCCTCAGACACATGTCCACGAGAAATTCAACTGAGATGAAGAGTTCGTTATATACGGGTCAAAAGATTATCTCTCAGTAATAGTTTTTGACACTGCAGACCAAGACTGTGCACGTGGAAGAATCCCTGACCCATCGTTTTCAGCCAGGAAATCTGCACATAGATCTGAAGAGTCAAAGACATGCACGATAAATGTTCACACTTGCAGGGTACAGAAGTAACTACCTAGATTTTACGCAACAGATAATAAGAAGAATCTTGTTTGTAAAAGTGAGAAGAAAGCTATTTGTTTATTCATAAAAAAAAAAACAACTCTGCATATCATAAAAACCATTACAGTAGGAAAAACTCATTTCTTCACAGCTTCAAATTATTTACAGTATACCTGCCTTGTTATGCACTCTTTTATACTTAAGAGAAAAGCATATGTTCCCATAACATTACTGAAACATTTCCCAAAGGAAAGAGAAGGACAGAGAAGAGGAAAGGAGACCTACATATAAGCAGGAGCCAGAAGCCACAGTTGGTCCTAAAATTAAAGCAGGAGGGAGATTCCCCCTGCTCTCCCCATACACAAGAACATCTCTTCCCCTGCCTCAAAGTGGTCATGCACTCCACACAGGAAAAGAAAATTGCTAATGGAAAAAAAAAAAAAAAAAAAAAAAAAAAGACAACACCAAACCTGAGTGATGAAATAGCAATTAAAAAGATGCCATCAGAAAATATTACCTGGAGATAATGAAGTTGGCGAAGACAGTGAAAGCAATAACTCTATTCAATGCAAATTAAACTTCAAGTACATTGCATAAAGTGGACAATGCTACCACTAAAAGTAGACCTCAGAATACACCTGAGGATAATTGTTTGAATACATCTGAGACCAACTCATGCAACTGCAGAGTTAGCAGTAACACTGGGAGGATCTTTTATCATTTCAGGGATAGACGCTAAGAGGTTACACCTTCTTCAGATTGTGATTATTCAAGTACTTCTACACACTGGAAGTTTAATAATACTGGTCAAGCAGAACAGCAGCGCTAGGGTATACTTGTTGAAAAAGTGAATCATCTCATTATCACACACCTGCACAAGCCAGGCCAAGCAGAATTTTGGATGTAAGTAACTAGGTGACACCAACTGCCATTATAAGATGTTTAATTATACAGTTACAGTTCCCTTGCTCCCTGCACTTCTTGTCAGCACTGGGCCAAACCTATGCTAACTCTTTAGTAGGAGACTGCTCATGTATGGGGTCAGTAAGTTATCACAACTCAGCAGGTCAGCCCTCTGCAAGGAGGTCGGAAGCCAGGTATCCTAGAATCATAGAATCAGAATGTTTTGGGTTGGAAGGGACCCCTAGAGGTCATCTAGTCCAACCCCCCTGCAGTGAGCAGGGACACCGCTAACCAGGTCAGGTTGCTCAGAGCACCGTCCAACCTGGTCTTGAATGTTTCCAGGGTAGTTCTCACTCACAATGAAAGTAGAATCCATACACATTCTCCACCCCTCAAACACACTCACCACTTATAAACGACCCAATGAAGATGGGAAAAGACAGATTAAACAAAAAAACAAAAAACCTAACACTCCCAAAAAAACCAAAAACCTACCAAGAAACCACCCCCCACAGCAAATACCTTCTCTAGAATAACCAAGTGTAACACCACACAGTAATTCCAGTAAGTAGTTACTTAACAAAAACCATACTAACAACGAAGCATGCTAAATACATCTGTGGAGAAAGCTTACTAATGATGTTTGGGTTTTCAGCCTGCCTGGGAATTTTCTGGCCTCCCAGAAAAAGACATCAAGGCAGTTAGGATTTAAGCATATATTTCCAGCTGATTCCTTTAAACAAGGCTTCTGATCTTAGTCTGCTCAAACACACTTCAGCTGGTTTAACAGCCCTAAGCAGACTGCAGGTTTCACAGCAAACACTGATTATCAAACCATCTGACAGAAAGAAGCTTCCACCAATTTTTACCTTTATAGCTAGCTGGTTGAAAAATTAAGCTGTTTCGAAATAATTATTCCCTTAGAAGAGAGGGATGCAGACCTTCCACACACCTGAAAAAGCTAACCACAACAAGTAAATAACAAAGATAGGCCACTTCTGGAAGGAAACAGTGGGGGTGAACACCAATCATCTCAGAGGGCTGGCAAGAAGTTTCTCACTTCTCATCCATACCCTTTGCTTTCTTATGAACTCTAGGATATTGAGTTTCTCTCCACACATCTCTCGTATTATGCCTGTACAGTGCAATGCTGCAGAGATATAAGGCTACCTAACAAAACCACCCAGTTACAGTAACAGAAATCTCTATCTAAATGAAGTTTACATTAAAATTCCAAAACCTTGAATTAATTTCTGCAGAACTCGATGCTACCAAGCACCAGGTGCTAAACAGGTTTGTGCATCTTTATGCTGCACCTTGTAACGTGGTATAAGCACACTCTCAGCTGGACACTTTGGACTTTGCAGCACCAAAATGAGAAGCATCCACTGCTTTTCTGGTGAAGACAAACTTCAGCAACGCATCCCAGTTTCCATTCCTTCCAAATGATAGCCTAAGTTGTTTAACGTGACACAACCACACCACCAGAGACATGTAGTGAGAGCAATATATGAGTGTTAATAACAATTCGTGGGTAATATTATGGGTAAAAACTGGAAGGTTCACAAGCTGAAGCCAAACACTTCATGAGCAAGTGAATCAATTAAGCTACATGCCTCTGTTAATTTAGTTAAAAAAGGGCAATATTTGCCAACATTGTATGGAAAGTATATGGAAAAATACATATCAAACAACAAATATATTACAAAGAAGTAAACGTATTGTGAGAGACACTATTTTTTAAATAAGTTTGACTTTTAATGATGAAGAAACAATTTGTTTCTTCAAAATCCTAATTTCAATGATCATTTAACAGTTTGAGTAATAGCAATTCAGAATGACTTATAGTTGTGCTGTTCCACAGAAATATGCCTGCACTCAGACACAAAAGAAACCACAAAATACTGCAGATGTATTGAGCTGCTGCTGAATCAGCTGGCATGGGTAACGTTATAAATTTAATTACAGCTATGATAGGAATAAACAAGGCTTCTCCTCAGTATTCCTGTGGTACCCTAACACTGGGGGCTTCCGCGTGAGGTAGCAGGGCTACCTTTCCTTTCCCCTGCCTTATCATCGGTGCCAATATGCTGCAGATCTAATGGCCTGGCAGTCTCTCCAGCCTTACCTCACTGACAAAGCCTCCTTGCTCTGCACTTACTAATTAATAGCAAACATTGACTTCTGCTTATCTGTGCTTCAGCACAATGACAGTTGAACCCTATCCAGTCTTGGGCTTGAGGATACCTACAATTTTGGAGGGGCAAGAATAGGGTTGATACAGTGAATAAGCTGGGAACCATCACAGTCTGTATTTCTCCCCGCAGCTCGCAGATGTCCGGCCGGACGCCACACAGCAGTCTGCCAGCGCCATCTACACACCACACAGCGTATGTGAAGCTGTTTTCACACAAAGTATTAACCAGCAATTCAAGTTAGAAGTGCTGTTAGGGGGATGTTTACCACTCCTTTAGCCTCCCGCATGCCACATCTCTCCAGGCTTTGAGGATGGTTCGTTATGAGCTGGGCAGTCAACAGTTCAAACTTCTGAGACAGCACAAGTGTAGTCCAAATCTTAAATTGTATCAGCAAGCTCAAGTTCACTATTGTCTACAATAGCTGCACACCCAGCTCTCTAAGGAAAAGAGCCAGTATCATTAAAATCCTGTCTCCTCTCTCCACTGAAAACGTGGATGATTTATCCACAATAAAACACCACACTTGCCAATACAGTACAGTCCCCACCTCATGCAATGTTTTCAGCTTGAGTAGCTGGCTTAAACATTTGAGGTCAAGGATGTTACAACTTGGTCCGTCATGATTTGAATCATGAATATTTCAACATGCTTGGCTAGGATCTTTCAGAGATATTTCTGACAGAATTTACCTGGTTTCAGATGTCACTGACCTTAAATTCTTTCATCCATATATTTGTGCCAAAAACACAGCAGAGAAAAGTTGAAAGAATCAATTGTTGGGACAGCCTATGACCCTACACTTACATCCTTTCTACTGGGAGAAGGCATGGACCTCAGAACTGTCCACACTGTTCTCATCTCCTGTTACCATCTAAACTCTGGAAGCATCTGGGGAGAGACTCTGGATGGGGAAAAAGGAAGATGAGGTAGAATGTGGAGTAAGAGCAACAGTTTCTGGACCTGTTACCAACAAAAAATACCATTTAATACAATATCAAGCAGTTTTTAGAACTTCTGAAAGCCCTTTGTGAATCTAAAAGTTATTACAACTTAAATGTCATGTCCTAACTGACAAAAATTAGGATAAGTTTCAGAGCATTTCCAGGCTGAAAACAGATTTTGAAATAGCAACTAGTACTGAAAACATCCAACACAAGCACCTGTTGTGGCTATACCATAGAGCAGATGTTTCCCACTGATGGAAGCTGGGTGTCTGTTAGTTACACTGTTTAGTAGTATACTCATAGTAACCTGAAGGCTGGGAGAAGGACCACATTTTTCTGCAGACCATAGTCCCACCTTGCTACTGCTCCCTCCCTCTAATTTTTCTGCATTTCTATGGTATCAGTTATGCTAAGTAATTATATAAATATAAGGAAAGGTCATGGAACAATATTTTAAGAAAAAAGGAAGCTAAAGAATTCTCAAAAAAATAGAACTAAATGAACTATACACCATTCTTCACAAAGAATGCCAAGTGTGATGCAATGCCTCGCTGAGCCCCATAAAAGCACGATCGCACCTCTAGCTGCATGCAGGATGGGTCATTTTTCAATGGAATTAAACACACAGGAATGATTGTATTGGGTCCAGCTGCATAATGCTGTGCTTCCTATTGGTATGTAGAAAGGGGTTGATAACACAGCAATGTTTTGGTTACTGCTGAACAGTGCTTGCACAGCATCAAGGCTGTCTCCAACATTCCCCACCACCACCACCAGTGGGCTGGGAGGGGGCAAGATCTTGGGAGGGGACGTAGCCAGGACACCTGACCCAAATGAACCAAAGGGATATTCCATACCATATGACATCAGCTCAGATATAAAAACTAAGGGAAAAGGAAGATGAGGGGGGCATTCGTCTTTTATGACATTTTGTCTTCTGCAGCAACAGCTACGCATACTGAAGCCCTGCTTCCTGGGGAGTGGCTGGAGACTGATTGGATTGGTAATAAATTAAATTAATTTCCCCAAGTTGAGCCTGTTCTGCCCATTATGGTAACTGGTGAATGATCTCTCCCTGTCCTTATCTCGACCCACAAGCCTTTTGTTATATTTTTCTCTCCCCTGTCCACCTGAGGAGGGGAGTGATACAGCAGCTTTGGTGGGCACCTGGCATCCAGCCAAGGTCAACCCACCACAATGGTCAACATAGCAAGGATGCCAGATAATTTCAGCCACGTGATAAGATCCAAAATTATTCCTCCGTCATTTCACTTGGGCACTCACTTAAAATTTCATTCTGCTTTCTGAAGATTTCGGTTTGTTAAAAAAAAAAATATTAAAAATTAAAAAAAATCCGCCTTATTTCTTCAAATTTTAATGCAAGTCCTCTGGTTCCAAACCCAACAGCCTACCTATCTTCTTCCATTTTAGCAGAAAGCAGCTCATCCCAAGCAATCCAGAACTCTCAACTCTGTGTTAGAGACAGAGAGAGACAGAATAAGAATATAAATCAATTCTTCCAAGCAATCACATTAAGATGGTATAATCATAGGAATTAAAAAAAAAAAAATGCATTGCTGGCAACCATTATACAATTAAAAGAGCTTCATTACACGAGAATGAATGTGTTTGGTATTGAACAGCTACAGGCTATGGGATCTGGTTGAAGAACAACAGTTATGAAGGTCCTGCGGGTCCAAAAGTCAACGTAAGGTAAGATGACTGGCCTCATAAGAGAGATGTTGATCAGACTGGGAAACAGGGATACTGGCAATAAAACTAAAAAAAACCAAACACACAAACAAACAAAAAAAACATAGGACATCAAAACATGGGTTGGGAAACAATGTTTCAAAGGCTATGTAACACATATAATCTGCAAGAAGGGTACTTCTGGGTATTTTCTTCATGAAGAATCCAAATGTATTTGATGGAAACCCAGCTCCAAAGCACAGGGCCTTGCCTGGCCACCACCCAGCACTGTGCATAAGTGAAATTGATAAACCACAGAAACCAAGAGTGGATTTCTGCACCTATACACGGTTTTAAACAATGAGAACAGAGATGCTCATCCCTTTGCAGCGACCTTGCTTAAGGAAGATAGCAACTATTAGCATTAATAACTACTGACATCTATCATTACATTCAATAGGTAATTGTGTAACATTGTTATTTCCATTTTCTGTTTTTCATTGTATTTGCTTAATTAACATTACATTCAATAGGTAATTGTGTAACATTGTTTTAATTAAGCAAGTACAATGAAAAACAGAAAATGGAAATAACAAAGTCTCAATCAGTGGAAAACCAAGGGAAAGTTATTTACCTGTTGATTACAGTGAGGAAAGAGTAACTTAACCTCAATTTGTAAATACCACTTTCCAGAAGGCAGTACTAATCCCTACCCTACCAAGCGATGCAGCTATTGCTCTATGGCAACTTCAGTTTTTCAGGAAAAAAAAAAAAAGCGCAATTCCTAAGCACAACCAGACACTAAGAGTTTCTTAAAACCCTCTGCAGCATACCTAAGCTTGAAGCCAATGAAGGCATCTACTGCAAAATTCACTCCATATATGATGTTGTTAAGTCGTTTAACTTCTCATTTTAACCTGCTCCACAGATTTGCTGTGAGGCACTATATCTCATTCTAGGTCACAGAGTATGTTTACTAGACACGTAAAACGGACTGCAAAATTTTATTAGTTATGAATTAGCCTGAAATATGATGTAGTCGGAACTTAACGCTCATTCCAATAGGTGAAGAAAACTACCACCTTTTACATGAGCAAGCAAACTTCTCCATACTGTTACTTTATGCTGTTATTTCCAAAAGGGCACTGCTGCTGCACAAGCAGAAAACAACCAGGAAGCATAGAATGTGCGGCCAATATAAAGAGATCTTGCCATAGGCTATGCCTATCAGTACCTTCCTTTTCATTTCTTAAAGAATCAGTGACTGAAAGTACTCTCTGGACTAAACCCTGGACAAGTTTAAGTAGGCATAATTATTGTCCCCCTAAACACTTTAAGTCATCATGTATTTTAATACTGGGTTCAATACCTGGCTAAAACTGCAGACAGTGGGCAGATACAAGTCAAGACTATGAAAAAAAAAAACCAATGTATTTGAAACCACCGCTTAATAAAGTGGGGGAGCAGAGGGGAGGTGAGAGAGGTAAGACCATAATGTAACCCTTAGAACAGGCAAAAGCCAAGACCTTCATGCATAAGAATTCACGTTACTAGTGGCAGATACAAATAACACCCCTCTGCCTCAGCTCCCTAGGGACAGCACTTACCCGCGTATCAAACTACTGCTGCAGGTAACCCTTCTTTCAGAAATAAAAAGCCACAAATATCAAGTACGGAAGTAGCACTTTGTTTAACTTGAACTTCATTGCTATTCAAAGTTCACATTTCTCATAGTGGGGGAAGTGGTAGCTATGTATGTGCTTCATGACGATGTTGATATTTAGTCTTCAAATGAATTAAGTTAAACTTGAAACAGAAAGACCATACCTTATATAATGGACGCCGGACATCAATGGGACAGTTCTGTATAACTTCATCAACTACATCCGAAATGGATTCCATAAAATCAGGATTAGCAAACTACAATGAAATAGAACAGACATTAGATATTCCCTCCCAAGAACAGAGAAACAAAAAGGCAGAAGTAAGACTGCAGAGAGATTTTGTAATAGCACTTTTAAAGGGGGTGCATGGGAATCAAATATTACTCCTGCTCACAAATTATTCTCCATTATAACAAATCCAATTCTGTACAAGGGAAATGAAAATTCCTTTTTCTGCAGAGAAATTAAAATTCTCTTCCCTGGTCATAAATTCACTGTTTAAAATCTACGTACTTTGGGCCTACTTTGGGCATGTGACATGAGTTTGAGTTCTCCTGCAATATTAAAACATACTGTTACTGTGTAATGTGGTCGTGCCTTTCAAGTTAAATAAAAAAAGTCAGCATGCAAATCGGAACATCCCCACGTAAAATATTTTCAATCCTACTGAAATACTTGTGTTAAATTCCCAGCAAAAGTCAGGAAGTCAGGTTTTGGGTTTTTTGCTGGGGGTTTTTTGGTTGTTTTTTTTTTTTTTTGCAAGCACATAAAATCTCTAATATTCAAAAAGGCATAAATACTTTAAGGTCGTGAGTGGAAATCCCCATCATTGCAAACATCAATACAGTGCTAGTGAAAATTTCTGCATTTATAAATACTAGTGAGTCAGAGTTGCTAATGCTAGAAAACATTCTTGGACTAATGGCGACTAAAACTTAACAGAAGCTTTAAAAAAAACAAACAAACAAAAACCCCCAAACAGTTCATAGCCTAGGTTTTATCCTTTCACAGATTAAACTTTGAGAAAGTAAATTATTTATCAATTTATACATAATAATATATTTTTATAGATATATTATTATATAACTTAAAACTTTCCCAAAGGTGCAGAAACTATTTGGGATTTACATCCTGAAAAAGATGAAGTATCTAACTGGATGAATAACAAAATCCAAAACACAACAAGTATAGATTGAACTGAAAGAGAAATTAGCAAAGGAAGTTGGCTTGGAGATCAGGAGCCATAAGAATGATGTGAAAAATCCCCAAGAAGTCAAGCTAATTTCTATAGTAGGAATTAATCATGCAAGAAGCTAAAATAGGAAGCCACATAAATTAAAAGAGAAGAAAGAAGTGGTGTTGCTTCACACGGAGAGTTCTCATCTGAATGAGCTATAGCCTGAAATCTTCTCCCGAGCTCTCCGTAAAGATACTGATAACACAGCAGGGCAAAAGGCATAAGTAGAAATGTGAGTTATGGCATCAGAGTATAACATGCTCCCAGAAAGAGGACTGGAGAACTGACATGAAATTGCAGTCCACTAGCAAATACGGTTGGAGAACAGCAAGTAAAATACCTAATTTTAAAAGTGGAGAGATGATCTGGATAACTACAAGCCCCAAAGCCTAATTTTGAGAGTATTAAAGACTTCAGAACAAGTTTTGTAAGATGGAGATAAACTGAAAAGATTACAAAACAGCTTTACCAAAGGCAGCTTTTACCTAGCTAACTTGATACCCTTTGAAGTGAGGAGTTAATGAAGTCCAGCGAGAAATTCTCTTTGGATGCAGTACGTATCATCTAGTGTGTTTTTCTTGTCTAGAAAGTCAGTTCAGTTTTTTTTCAATACAGAGCCAAGAAACTATCAAGAAATGAAGAAAATGGAAATTAGTCCTTTGTCCTATTCCTAACAGTCTTTGAAGGGACTATGGAAAGAGGAACTATTAAAATTATGTCTGACATGGGATTCAATGCCTCCCTGTAAGATCACATGGGTCAACAGCGGGGAGGAGAAACTATTTAGCCCAGAGGTTTAATGCTCACACAAGATTAGACGGCTACAAACTGACCACAAACAGATTAAGGCTGGAATTTCAACAAAAGGCGAGAGAATGAGGTTTTTTTAATACCCTTCCAATAGGAAGAGGGTAGACAAAAGGAAACTTTGCCAGTGTTAACATAGATCTTGATTAAATTTTTTAGCAGTATTACAAGTTATGGTTGCCTGCAATAAACTTAATGGAGTGCACAGGAATGGCGAGGACCTTCTCTGCTCTACTGTAACATATTAAAACTTGACTCCTTCCTCTCCCAGAAGACCACAATACCCTGAAGCTCACCCAAACTGAAAAAAACCAGACAGACCAGGTATTGTAATATTTCCCAAAACTGTACGTTACTTCTGACCACAGCAAAAACTGAAAAAAACCAGACAGACCAGGTATTGTAGTATTTCCCAAAAACTGTACATTACTTCTGACCACAGATTTGAATGGACTTCCTTCAGGGACAAATTTATCATCCATGCTTTATAAATTGACTCAGTATCAACAGAGAAAGTACACAAAAGCCAGTGTCCATGATTTAAAATATTACCAGTGTAATGCTACTCACGTTTTGCTGTGCTTATGTTAGCTGAGACTGTATGTAGCTTGCAGTCAGGAGACTTACTGGTATCTTACTTCCACGTGATGGCGCACTGGCACTAAAAATGACAGTATCTCCCTCCCCCTCTCTTTACTCCCAAGGTAAAGTTTCTGTAACTCAACATTGCTAGTCCCTGTTCTTACCTCAGGATGAAAGAAAATTTCAGGTCCAAGGAACCTTTCATAACCGACATCTATAACAAACTTGGTTTTGTTGATCGCATTGATGCCAGTATACTGTTTGATCCATTTTCGAGGATCTCCATCATACTTGGCAAATTCTTTCACTATGTCAGGGCAAATGTAACAGTATTTCTCCTGTTAAGAAATACCATGCATTAAAAATTGCCAAAATTATTATTCTATCATTGAATTAAAGCATAAGGTTATCTGAAAAGAAAAATATGTGAACATTAGTACAGCTGGAGCTGTTCAACAGATGTCCTCACCCAAATAACTACTGAAGACTCAGCCCCACAAGACAATGCACATGGCCTAGTTGTTTCAGTAAGATTGCACACTGACTCATCTAGATTAGTCTCAAAATGAAAACATCACAACCGCTAGGTCTGCGACAATAAAGAAGTTCAATGGCGAGCTCTCACTGCAAGATCAGACCCACACAGTCACCCTACTGACATTATATAAATTTCTTTTTCATTAAATTAAAAAGCAAATTTTAAACAAATTTAAAGCTTAAAATGCTGATTTAATCTGCAGAACATACTCACTCCAAACAGTCTAGCATGAAGGTTTTCTTCCTCCTTCTCCTTCCCCCGCACTTGATTGGATAAACTACCAGAAGCTTGCATAATTACAATACACTGCCTACATTTGCATTTTTAAGAGCGCCACTGGCAACTTGTTAAAGCCAAAAAAATTAGCTCAAAGAGTTTTATTTATGTATTAAGAGATAAAGAAGGGTGTACCTTTATGGCTTTTGCTGTCTCCAGAGATTGTTCAGGAGGAATTCCCACCTCCCTTTCCCTTAGGAGTTGTTGAATGAAGTAAGTAATATCTCTACCTGCAATTGGAATATGTTTGATGCAACTTCCAATTACATAGCCTTCTGCCTGTGTAGGAGAGGAAAAAAAAATTAGGGAAAAACCTACTGTGTATCAATAATTAACAGCAAAACTAACATTCATTTTTATAATTGTTTTCAGGTTTAATTAAAAGTAAAATCTTGAAACTGTAAAATTACTGTGAAAATGTGCAACCCACTGCAAAGTGGGTATTATTTTTATTTAAAAGACCTTGATTACCACAAATAAACAGATATTGATTATCTAATAGATACACAACCGACAGACAAAAAAAAAAAAAATCTTGCACACATTAGAAGACAAAGTCTGGTCAGATTGTGCCTTTTAGGTATGATCTGAAAAGCAAACATAATATAAACAGACCACTCATGTCCTGTTTGAGAGTGAAAAATTAATAGGAAAAAGTATAAAATTTATTAAAATCCTCAGACAAGAAAAATCAAGTGAAGCAGTATCTAACGATAAGCACAATAAAAACATGAAATTGATTTGCTAACTTTTTTTACGATACATTTACTGAAAACACTAGTACTCTTGCCTTTTTTACACTTTCCAGAGCTTCATGTGGTAAATGCTCTTTTTCCCAGCATTTCCCATATAAAGAAAATACTGAGAAGACCAGGTTAATATCAAAATGCAAGATGAAGTTAAAGAGAATCAAACTTTCACTTCTAAAATAACTGACCATTCAAGCATACTATATGCTTCAGAAATACACAAAATTACATCAATAGAACAGATGTCAGTATGCACAGATGATTCTGTATTTTTAACATGCCAACACAATTAAGCCATTTGTATACATGGTCAATCTCAAACATGCATTTATACATGCTTGTAGTTGTTTCCACACAAGCAGAATTCACTGACTTCTGAAATACAGTAAAATCACATAAAAAGCACACGTTGTCAGCCACATTAAACAATCACAATGCAGAACATCAAAAAAGCTGGGACATTTCTTGTCAGACATTGGTGGCATGCAGAAGATCCAAAGCTGTGATAAGCATTAAACAGAACTGAGGCATCACAGTAACAGAAGACAAAGTTCTACATAAAAATAGCCTTTAAAAGATGGCCTGATGATTCCTTACTGTGACCGTCCTATAGTCTGCAAGCCAAACTAATTGCGTAAATAAGTTCACATAATAAACCACATATCATAAGGGAGGAAAAAATCCCAAACAACCAAGCAACAATAAAAATTTAAAAATAAAGTTTAGTTTGACACTTCTTATTTAAACCTGTAGTAAACAAACCCTGTACTTGTCCAAACCACTGATCATTTCAAACTGCGTCCTGCTACATACCACAGGAATTACGTGGGTCACTCCATCACCACTGTCAATGACAATTCCAGTCAAAGTACGTTCTCCAACCTGCCGTGACGTCCAAGAGGCAGCTAAGGCCAACACTGCCTACATGAGAAACAGTTTATATTTAGAAGCAGGCAGAGCATGCTACCTTACAATCGCAGAAAAATACCATTTCAAACATTTTAGACACGTGCGTACAGAAGACTATACATACTGCAGCTATACTGTACTTTAGAAGTATATATTCACTTTGTTCACCTGAACAGCAATGTAAAGTCCTGGTATGTTAAATGATTCGAACATGATTTCTGCAAGATACTCTCTGTTTTCTGGTGTGTTCAGCGGAGGCTCTGTCTGCAAAAAAATCAAGTTTTGAAAAAGCACCTCAACAGAGTCCTAGTGGTTCATGCATTGATTAGCTTGGTATGGTAATCAAACTTCTAAAATTCTCAGTGCACTCAAAATAGAAAATTTCAAACAGAATTTAGTTTAAACAACACAATTGAAGCTTTTCAAAACCAAAATCCAATCTGCAGTATCCTGCATCACAAAATGAACAGAATTTAGTTATAATGCAACTTCATGGATTGCTTTCCTCCTCTCCCTCCTCCCACCCCACCACCACCACCCCGGCTGCTGAAGAAATAAAAGACGTATACAGAGAAAAATCCTCCAACAGAGCTACTTCTGCTTGGAACACTATTTAGTTTTCCTCTTAAAAATGTATTTTCTTACCCAGTCTCATTAACTCACCATTAAAAAATAGTGATCCTCAGGTTCAGCTCGTAGGTATTTAAAAATGACCTGCTCCATGAATCTCTCCATGAGGTCCCAGTCTTCAACAATACCATGTCGTATAGGCCACTGAAGCAAGAAAACTTGTCAACACTCTAGACCAAACAAACCCAGAAATAGGAACAGCCTAAGTCCCCAAACCCTTACATCTTCTGCAAGAATGAAAACACCTCATCTCACAGTTACCTTATCAAATCCTCCATTCTAATTTTAATTTAGAGGAGCTATTTGAAGTTATCTCCTGCTCCCAGGTACTTGAAATTGTGATTTCTATCTTGCAGGACTACAAGCCAGAAACCAGACTCTATTCCCAATACTGCTATTGCTCTATTGTGGCACCATGTTTTAATCCCTTTTCATATCAATTTTATCAATTTGAGAATCATACTTGGGTTCAATATGCCTTCCAAGCTATAAAAAGAAATAAAGATCATATAGGCTATATATTTTTCAAGGAAAATTCTGGCAGGGATGATGCTTACATTTTATTCAATGTTAAGAGCACAGCTGACATTTAAGTAATATAGTAGGATGTATAAAATATGATTTTTTTCCACATAATTCATAAGCCAGTAACATTTTGTAAGTACAAGAAGTCCTTTACTACGGTATGGAAAATATGATTCACACAAAAGCTGCATGGAATACAACCCTCCACAAAACAATTGTGCCATTCCCTGAAGCAAAAGTATCCAACAAATTCCCCAGTTCATATGCCATGTTAAGAGGATACGCTTTTAGCAAGAATTTAAATATTCAGTGGTTATGACTATTTTAATAGCTAATAATTTTGAAAACTAAACAGCTGCACTGTATCAACGGATAATTACAAAAGGGTTCAAGCACCCATCACACAGGACAGCACTATTAAATCAAACATTTAAAAAAATGTAAAGCCATGACGAATTCATGCAGTTTTTAAAAAGCAAGAAAAACAGTTTACAAAAATCAAATGTGTTTTTTAAATAGCTAACAAAAAGGCCTAAAACATTATATAATAATGAAAATGTGAAACTTTGCAAAGACTTCTTAAAAATACTCAATGCTTACCTTTGTAGCATAGGTAGGTTTATCTATGGCTTCATCTCCTATGAAAAAGTCCAGATCATCAACGCCTTTCATTACCCTCCTCTGAGCCTGGTCACCTACTTTGGCTGATTCTCGGATTGCAATACCTTAAAATAAAACCCAAACAAATCAAAACAAAATTAAAACAGCTAAGTACCAAGCAATGAATATTTACTTACTTTAGGATTCTTTTCTAGAAATAAATATTGGGATACAGAAAGTATAGTTTCCAGAAAGCAGAAATTATGTAAGTGATCTATTGACAAGCCAATATAGCAGAGTTCATTCTCATCGCATCACACAGGATTCTGGTCACCCATCCCTCACAGAACTCCACAGAGAAAAGCTTAAAAATGTATTCTGTTACAGACTACACCAGTCGCTAAACCTGCACAAGTACCACATTCCACCAGATATATTCTTTAAGCCAGCAAGCAACGTGATTTTCTGCGTTTCAACTCTAAGAATTAAGACAAAGAACACGGGAGGAGAAGAAAATAAACTATGTACTTCAGAAATACATATTGGAGTCATTATCCCGGTTGGTGAGAAGGAGGAAGGGGGGAGGGAAGAAATCAATTTGCAGTGCTACAGGGAAATCTTTGGAGACACTTATGCTTCCCATTAGCAGGCTGCAACTATCACTAAAATTATTAGATGATGGCTGCTACAGGCAAGAAGATGAGGCAGCAAAAAACTAAATCTGGGGCAAGCTATAAATAAAAATGGAATAAAGTACTCTTAAAACATAGCCTTATTTATATACAGTTTTCTTTTAATAGGTCATAATCAGGATCTAAATAACATACAGTAGCAAAGGCAGAGCAGACAGGCATCATCCATAAACGTGCCAAAAATTACTGACAGGCCAACAATTATTTTGGAAACACATCTAAGCCTCAACAAGTTTATAGTTTTATAAAACAGGATCTATATCAAATTCACGGGAAACTCTTGCTATCCCACATCTTTAACATAAGGCATTTAAATCTTTACCAGTTGTTCAAGTTTGAGTTTTTTTACAATACTTAAAATAATTAGACTATAACCAGTACTGCAGCTACATCTGGTAAAGAGCATGTCGCCCTCCACCTCTTTGGCCCCCGATTATCTTTATTATTTCCTTATCTTTATACCTTCCACTGTGAGTAGCTACAAGGCAGTCTAGATGTATTAATAAGTAGTTAATTGACAAAGTTAACAAAAAGTAAAAGGCAGTGTTTAGCATAACTGGAGATAAACATGAGATAACAGATGCCATTATAGTTGTAAATACATAGTCAGTGCTACTATTTATAAACATACACAGCATTTGAAAAAAAACATTAAGATGACAATTAAAATCAAGAACACCAGAAAGGCATAACATTTTAAACAAGTTTAACATAAAAAAATAAGAGTAAATTTGCTCAACAAAAGCATGTTAAATGGGCAAAGCCATTTTAATTGGTGAACACACACCCAGAAAGAACATTTCCTAACAGGAACAACTTTTTTGAATATTAAACTGTCTACAGTCCCAGACAATGTAAATAAGGCAGACACCACCTGCACTTTAGTACTTAATTTGATTGGAAGCCTTCCCCAGATTATCCGGGCAGTAACCATGGTGTCAGGTAGACAGGAGGTAAATTGCATTCTGTCTACTCAAGAGTCCTGGCAGAAAAATAACGGAGATAAAAAGGAAATTGGACTGGAGTTCTCTTCATCTTTGTCATAGCAACCAAGAGCTGATTTAATGAGCAACAGTCCTAGCTAACTGCAAACAAGGAGTTCTGTTTAGCTACACTCTAGCAAAGATGCTAATACAATTAATATCACTTCCCAGAAGGACAAAAGACCATGAGGGCTGAGTCTGGAGTTGGAAAGCACATCATTTACTCATGAAACTGCTCAGTGATGGTGGTATATATTAGAATTTGGAGGGTAAAAAAATTACTCACATGATGGGATAATGAACTGAGGTTCTGTATTTCCTGCATAGCCAAGTTTTGTATACCTAGAAAAAGAATGATCACAAGGTCATTAGATGCACTTAGATGTAAAAAAAAGAAAAAAATACTTTCAATTCACTAGTCTTCTTAAAGTGAAGGCCAAACAATCACATACCACATTTACATTTTCTGGGTTATGCTTTCAAGTGTCATCCTGCTGAGAAGAAAACTCAGAAGTGGTAAATCTTTCACGTGTTATTTATTTTTCAGACACCTTCAGCTTACAAATTTTGGTAGTGTTTTTCCTGAACTATGAAATCTTAAAACTCAGCTCTTGCTTCTCCATCTTGTTGACCAGTTATGACAAAAGATGGGCAGGCCACATTCCGCCCTTTGTTAAAAAAAGGGCTGTGCAGATCTTACCTTTCAGAAAGCTACCATGACCAAAGAGGTCATTAACTTTGCACATTTGTTTAATATTGTCAAACACACACACAAAAAAAAGTAGTGTATCTTAAGTACAAACCACAGTTCAGAACTCTAGTTGCAATCCCAAAACAATTCCCCTTCGTGCCTTGCACAAACCACTCACCTTGTCACAGGTATAGTATCTGTGTGTGCCAATATATACATACTACACCAAAGTAATTATGAATTGATAAAATGCTTTAGAAATGGGCAGCGGATGGTACGAAGCATTGTCCGTCTCTTTCAATATATGTATGATATCTAGTTTAACAAGTAAAGGATCAAGAGAAAAAAGAAACTGGTAACTTGGGGGTGAAAGAAAAGAAACAGAATTTTCACAGAAAACCTAAAATCTCTGCGTGGTGTTACTGGCTGCAAGCTAGTTCAGGTCTTTAGCAACTAGAAATAATTAACATACCAGGCTATGAAAACCAGCTCCAAGCCCTAGGGAAATGAAAAAAAATCAGAATTCAGAAGCAGTTTCAAAAAAAAAAAAAGGAGGGGGGGGGAAATCCAACAAAATTATTTGAACAGTTTCAGAGACTGAAGTCTTTCTCTAATATTGTCATTAGAGTGAAGTAAAAGTACAGTAATAGCATGATTTGGGGGAAACTAGCATTATTCACATCCATTTTCACCATGAAAACCTAAAGCCATGACATTCTTAGATGAGACCAGCCACAGTCTAGGTCCTAAAGTGAATTTAGCGTCTTTGCCTACAGCCTACTCTCAGTATTTGCAAACAATATGATGCCATCACTAAAGCAGAGGGTTGCTTCTTCATTAACAGCTTAAACAGTAAATTCCCCTTTATGGAGCATTTTGGTATAAAAACACTCATTAAGAGTCAGTTTGCTTAGATAAAGGAATTAAATCAAAATTGAATTAGCAATGACCTTGGAATTTAAATATTATATTTTCAACATCTCTTCAAAGCTATAGCTTCAATAGACTTCAAATAATAGTTTAAAAAGCCATTTTCCCCAAGGCTAAAAAGACAAGGACTGTGTTTTGGGGGCAAGGGTTTGTTGTATTTTTAATCATCATTATTTGGGCATATGCTTTCAGTCTAATCCAAAATATTTATGCACACTTTCTGTGGCTCTCAAAAAAATAAAATCAAGACATTAAATTAGACTGATTTGTAAAGAAGGCCATTACTAGTAAGAATTCTATGATTATTATTGCATAGTTTGTTCACATTTTAGAATGAGGCCTACCTAGGGAATACTGTTAAAACATAACAAGCAACAACAGGAGTTACACTGGGATTTAAGATGCATTACAGGATGCTACTTCTTTGTTTCTCTCTCTGGAATGGGTTTTGCTCAAATGCACATAGTGAGGACCAAGGAAACCATTTTTGGATTCAAGAGACCTAGTTCTAAGACTCAGAAATGGCAACCAGGCAGAAATCTCACGAAAACAGCCCTTCAAGCCCCAGTGATAAAAACCAAAGTCAATCTGTACATATAGAGGCATATACCTAAGCATGTAAATATGCATATATACTTTGTATACAATTTTTATATATGCCTATGCATATATATACATATATGTAAAATTAAAAGGGTTCTGCAATATAACCAGAACTTCTTTCTTAAACTAAACTCTGGCCAAGAGGTGAGGTCAGTTTGCCACCTTTTCCTCTACACACAGGCTCAGCTCACACCCACCCACAGTATTAAAAAGAAAACACCCTCTAGAAGTCAGCTTGGGCTATCAGTCTGCAATAACTTTACCTTCCCTCTCAAGGAGGGATCAGATCCCCCTACCAGAGCAACCTATGAAGTTACCAAAAGCCTACAGCTCAATATTTTACAGATTTATTTTTTCACTAGCTGAATTAACCCCAGTTAAAACTACAGGACAAGCTTATTTCTCAGTACAGTTCTCTTCAAAGAGCACATCTCATGGAAGATTTGTTTTGCATGCCATTAATCCACGAAGGATTAATACCAGAACTATAAGAATAACTAATGTTGAAGCAAGAAAGTGGAAAAGGTGCTGTTCAAAAAAAACCCCAACCCATCTATTCAGGATCAAACAAGAGACAGACTTGAACGAGCGGCCATTATTTCAGGTGTTTTGACAAAACCAAATGGAAGGGTAACTCAAACTACTCTCAAAACCACTGAGGGAGAGAAGGAAAAGAGACCCTGCAGTTGTGCTGCCCTTTCTTACTCAGTAGCCTGCTCACTCAGGACATGGCAGGCTTGGTCCCAGGTTTTTCTCTGCCCAGCAGGACCCGAACACCTTCCACCTTACAGAGTCATACCCAGGAGCGCATTAAAGTGCCCCACTTCCAGGACCTCCTACAGAGATTGTTCCCTTTTATACAAGATATTTAAATATTCATTGCCCTGAAAGGCTCTGGACTTAAACTGTTAGAGAGGTTACCTGGTCTCCAGTCCCTTCTCCAATGAATATTTAACCATCTAAAACATGGTTTTCTTTCTCCTGGGTTACAGCCTAGCAGACTAATGATAACGCAACATCTTTTGATCTGTAAATTACAGAAACAGCAGTAGGGATGTGTATCAGTATTCCAACTTAATTTCATTAAAAGTAGTAGGTTTATTGCCAGTGAGATAGGAACCTACTGGAAACTCTCCAAAATACAGGATACTGGAACCTGCATTAAAGATAAGTAGAAAACTGATCCAATAGACTAAGGCTATTTCATGCAAGGGGATTTAGAGGGACTACAATTTAAAAATAAAATAAAATAAAATTGCTGGAAATTGTATATTGTTGAAACAAGCAGTTTCTAAAAATAGTGTTGCCTCCTAGGTACTATTTTTCCCAGGTGATTAGTTAGTACACATATCAGTCTCACTAGCTTTTGCATGAGGAAAGGTTGTCCTAACCCTCTTCTTTTCTGAGGTCCTACCATGGAAAGCTGGGAAAACTTACACAGAAAAAGGACTGCAAAAATATACTAATGGACCAAACTTGGAAGCAGATGCTTCCCTCAGCCACTTTAAAGAGCAGAGATATATTTTGGAAAATTCTTACTAAAGCATAAGAACAACGTAATTTAGGCATTTAAAATTACAAACTCAGGCAATTACTTTATCCATCTCAAAATACAAGACACCCAATTTTTATCTGGACAAGTACGCAAAAAAACAAAGCCCAGCTGTGAATGTTTTCACATTTCCTCAATTTCTATTGCTTTTTCATCTAGATCTTTAAAACACTGTGTTACAGCCACAAAAAAAAAAAAAAAAAAAGAGCTCTGAAAAGATAGATATGAAGTGATTGAAAACAGCAAAATGCTTTAAGAATGTCCTGTAAACAAACAAAAAATAACCTCTGTAAAGAGAACACTGTCACTGACAGCCAAGATGCTAAATAACTAAGTTATTACTGCCAGAACACCTGTGATGCCTTGCTGCCATAAACAAGACTACATTATCATTATTACAAATATGCCTGAGAAACTCGCAACACGAGGTCTTCATAAAGATGTGGAAAGGCACCTTTGAAATGAAGGAGGATGAGATGAAGGAATGGGAATGCAGAAAGAAGAGATAAAGGAGGAAATATCAAACAGAAAAAAAAAAAGATCTAGTATCTCCTCACAATTTACCCAAAGAGCACCAGCAGCCACTATAAGAATAAAGTGTACATTAGAGCCATTGCTTTTTTCTGAGAGTCTAGCACTTTGCAGGACTGAAGCCTGTGATTATAAACAACGGTTAATTAACTCAGGCTCCTTAGACCCAGAACAGCAATTACAGTAATGCCTGTTCACAAGTCTCACATGTAAAAAGCAGAGGTAATACTTGGCTAAAGCAACTCATTTAGCATCAGAAATATAGTAAAAGGGGGAAAATGTAATATGTTCTGAAGTTCCAGCTATCTTTAATAGCCCAGCAACAACAAACACCTTAAGCTTCATGTTTTAAGACAAGTCCAGCTCACTTCTCCGAGAAATCAAGTATTTACCTCTAAGCTCACCAGTAAGATGCTGCTGAAGTAATTTTTCTTCACTAAAAGAAAAATGAAGTGACATCAATAAAATACACTCAAAATAGAAGTATTCCTCAGTGTCTGCAAATACACACACTGAAGAGGAGAGAGGTATTTTAAGATATCTTTGTTTCGCACACCCACCTACTAGCGTTCTGATGTCCACAGCTAAATGCCAGTTAATAAAACTAGTTATGAAGTTTAAAGCTACTTAAAACAGCAACACCAGAAAGGCCTGGTAGTCCTAAGAAACTAAAAATAGCACGCCCTTCTCCACAAAAAGACTGATAGCAATGTGTAAACTGATCACGAGGAAAACCTCACGCAAAGAAAATGAAGATGTAGTGCCTCAAAACTGAAGTAGGACAAGTCATTTGCAAATACTAATGGAAAAGATGATAGCAAATTATTACCTCTTTCTCCAAACTTGTCATAAACTGTTCACTCTTTATCTATAAAGAAAGTTCAAGTCATCTATCCAATAGAGAATAGGAACATTATCCTGTCCTGCAATGACAAAATGTTTCTCACTGGAGGTCTGTACCTATTTTCTATGCACCTGCTGCTGCTTTTTTTGAGAAATTCCAGCATTTTACAGGACTGAGGCCTATGGCTGCAAACAACAGTAAATTAAACCAGGCTCCTTAAGTGCAAAACACCAACAGGAGTTTTTTCACAAACTTCTTAAATCCCCTTACCCGAAGAAGGATTAGTGCCTGGACAAAGCACCCCATTCAGTACCAGAGATGCAAGTAGGAAAGTGTACTTTAAATACATAATGTTCCACAGTGCGTGTCTGCATATACCTTTTCCTTTCCGCTATGCTCTTCCAAGTTTTTCATCTGAAAGCCTTTTCATTAATAATTTGAATGAATTGTTTGAAGCTTGTAACCCAAAGTAGATTCATTCTAACAATAAGGTTTTCAGCCCACACAGAGGAAAATTCCAGAGACTGCGTATCAGTGAGTCAAGCTACTTCTTCTGGCTGCTTTGGTTCAGACCCTTACTTCTTGAATTCTGTAAGATAACATATTTCAAATTCAATAACCTCATTGCTGAGAAGTCTTTCACATTTCAGTACCCTGCAGCAAAGCCAAGCAGAAGTCCCATCAGCAGAGACACCGTGTTGTCTCATATGAACCAAGATCATTTGGAGGCCTGGAAATAAGTCACATCATTTGGGGACTATCTGAACCCTTACAGAAACAAACCAATATACCCGTCCACACACGCAAACTCCACCAGTTTTTCCCATGCAAGCACTAAACAGATTTTTGAAATTCTACTCAAGTTATTAGTTCTCTGAAAGGTCATAATAAACTATTTTTTGTCCTTATTTATTTTGTACAACTATTGGTCAGCAATATCTACTGCTAGTGCAACACTAGAATCACTCCACAAACTGAGAGCAAAGGAGATCTCCTGCAAGAAACAGACACTGCATTTAACACATTTTCTGGATTTTGTAGTTTATACTGTAGCCTTTTTAAAGGATCCACCTAGAGCTCCCATTTCTCTCCCTGAAAAACTCTTCAAAACTGTCAAGTAATACTCCTGTAACACCAACAGTTTTGTGGAGAGCAGATATTTAAAATATCTTCAGTGAATAAATAGAAGAAACCTGGGAAACTAACAAGGAGTATCTAATGCACAGGCAGAAATACATGCAAGATGGAACCCAGTCTCTATTCTACTCCCGAAGTTTCCAGCTACGGACTCCAGTATTCTCCACTGAGGGGACAGAGCTGACTTCTGGTAAGATAAGGTATAAACAGAAACAGGACAAGAAACTTCTAAAGTTTTGTGACAGCTGAATAATGACATTTTGAAACATCAAACACTTTTTCAGAAGAAGGCAGCATGACACCACATCATTGGAAAGTGCTTCCTCTGGTTATCTAGAGGTTTGGGCTTTTTGTTTGGTTGGCTTTTGTTGTTTTCTTGGGGTTTTTTTAAGATGGCTCAGTTTCCAAAATTTTAAAGGTAATTTTCCAAGCATTAAATAAATGAAAATAGTGCTGCAAACTCCCTACAGAGGAAAGGTCTATTTTTATTGCAACAAATTGATGCAATCAATGACACTGAGGCAAAGCCTGGCAAGTAAAACTATTGTCCGAATAGTTACTCATGAACCAGTGTCTCCTCTCCTCAGCAGTGCTGTCCACAACTGTTGGGCCAAAGGAAAGACGTTAGCAACAGCACACCACCTATTCAGTATCACCTCAATTACAGCTCCCTCTGACACCTCCCACTCCCAAGGCACAGCAGAACCGGTCTATCGGATGACAAACGCGTCTTCTCTAGCCACAGACAGGTAGGAAAGACCTGTTCCTGAAACGCCTCCCAAGCACATCCTCTGCAACTTAGCTTCATTTTAGTCCTCAAAGACTTGAGCTACAAAACTTGTGGTTTGGCTAAACGTAGAATAAATCTCACGCTGATTTGACACGGGTGAAGACGGGCCAACATGGTTTAGTGGTGGGATGGCAGGGTTAGGTTAAAGGTTGGACTCGATGATCTCAAAGGGCTTTTCCAACCAAAGTGATTCTGTGACCTCACGACCAAGAAACACCAGCAGTGTAAGACAGCCAGCTCCCACCTCGTCGCTGGCCGGAGGCAACACCTGGAAAGGTTGCAGAAGGCGTACGTGTTTTCTAGAGGCACAGCCAGATGCCATCTGGCAAGGCCACTGCGGTCCCCGAGCTGGGCCCGGCGGCAGCCCAGCACGCAGACCCCACCTGCCCCTGGCCCAGGCTCAGCGCTCCTTGGGCGGCTTCCAGGCAAAGCAAACGCGTCCCCTCTCTCCAGGCAGCCGTTTGAAAGAAGCCAGCCCCAATTTTAGCTTTTCGGTCATGCAATAGTTTAAAGTCGGAGAACACGAACAAATTGGACCCAGGAGGAGAAAAGGGCACACAGAAACACAGCGTTCCCGGAGGCACACGGCCTGCCCGGGGCACACGGCGGGGCTGCCCCGCTCCACGCTCCCAGCGCGGAGAAAGGGCAGGAGGAGGAGGAGGGTAACTCGGTGGAGGGTGACAGGCCGAGAGGGGGCCGGGGCACACGGCAGGAGCCCGGACCC
>NW_009260479.1:4380659-4402919 GCF_000687185.1 Egretta garzetta | reverse complement strand
TTGTTCTGGGCTTGACGCCGTACTCGGCTGCCTGCTTTCTGTGGGGTGCTCCTTCATCTGAGCCAGTGACTCGGGCCTGTCAGCCAGGGCTGGCCCCAGCGGGGACACACCGGCCAAGACGGATTTCATAAGCATAAAAGCTTCTTTCAAGCTATGTATGACCGCAAAGGGTACAGTGCGTGTGGGGGGTAAGAAAGGGTTCACCACCCCCCAGCAAACACTGCAGGTGCTGGTGCTGCTTGGAGCAAGATTTGCCTCACGGTTCACGTTTCAGTGAAGGTGGGGTTTGCCCGAGGAAAAAACACTGACATTGAAGCAGTCAATTGTAAAAAGCACAGGGCTGTGTTCCTCTGGGTGCAGGTGGCCACGCTACAGCCCACAAATGCTCCAGGCTGGCTGTAAACAGGCCCAGAATGCAAGATATTTGTACACTGAAAGCACTTGGGAAAACAACAAAAAAAAAAACACAAACAGGCTGCAACAAACATCACCTGCGAAGTTGTTGATACCTAATTTACATACAGGATAATGATGTCTCATACGTGACTCAGCCCTGGTCATACTGCGAGTGTGTGGTAATGCCAGAAATAGACCCTCCAGATGCCTGGGCCCGAGCATGAACCACGAGACCGAGTGTGTTTCCCATGAGGGTGTAGTTTTTTATCGCCCTCTCCCAGCTCCACATCGCTACACCAGAAGCTCATGCAGACCAAGAGCTTGCGTAAGAAAATTAATGAGATTTATCCTCTGGTCCTCAGACCTAAGGTTGGTGTGATGGCTATAGACTGCACATATGGTCGGAGGGGGGGGGGGGGGGGTTTTTCCGTTTACCACAAACTGAGCACGCTTGCTCAACATATTTGTTCACTCCATTCCCCTCGGAGATTTTGGAAGATACGGAGTGTGGTGGAAGGCAGCCCAATTTGTTTGTTGGAAGGTCTCCCTTATCAGTGGGTTGAAACAGCAAACACTCAGACTCTAATAAGTAGGCTCCAGGACTGGGGATTGAAGCTCGATAGAAATCATCTGCCCCCCTCTTCAGGCCAGTCAAATCAAAACAGCACATGAAAGGCACTGCTTTGGCATCCAACAGATAAAAGAAAGAATATGCTTTGACTTTCCTGGCCAAAATTTCCCCTCTTCCATGCTGTTCCACAATATGCTGTGCTGGGCTCAGAGAATATCTGCTCATATGCTATATGGGCACATTACTGTAAACTTTCTTATGATTCTCAACTTTCCTTGGGGTTGTGTTGTTTGGTTGGTTGGGTTTTTTTTTTTTCTTTTTTTTTAGGAAGTCACTCACTATTACAGCAGAGAATGCCTCATCTGGAAACAGAGCTATTGCCATAGCTCACATGCAGCCTACAGGCTCTATGTATATTCAATTTGCAAACAGCTGCAGAGGTTTGAAACATTTGTGCCCTGCCCTTCTCTTCTCAAGCTGTTTATCAGGGTCCCTGGGGCATTGATTACTACCCCCGTGGTTCTCCCAGCTGTTCCTGTGAGTGCTCCCTAACCCACTTCAAGCAGAATCAGCTGAGATAGTTCAAACAGTTTCAATAGGAGCTCTGCGCTAATTCAGTGGATTGTGCCTGAAGTGGGTTAGGGAGCACTCAAACAAGTTGCTTTGTTAGCAGAAGTGAGGGGAGGGGTAAAGCATAGTAACATCTTAAGCTGTTCCAGCTGGATCCAGAAGAGGACATCTGTCCGTAGTCTAAGTAACAAAGAGACAACTCCCTGGAGAACCTGGAACAAAAATTGTGCCATAAAACTAGGATAACATACATCAGCTGATGGTCTTAGAGCAATGAGAAATGTGAAAAAGTTCATTTCATCACGGTGATACATTAGAGATCAAGTATCTAATGATTATTTAAATGACAATAATGATAACTAATTCCTCAGGTAGAAGAGGGAGGAGGAGGGAGACACCTGATCTATACAGCTTAGTGAATGATAGATCCTTCCAGTACCATCATCGTGCAGCATTTGGAGGATATCATGGCCTCTCCCTCAGAACACAGCCATTGTTACTATCATTCTATGCTTTAAGCCCACAGGGATTGTTACGTCCTTCCGCCCTTTGCACCATATAGGCCACAACAGTTAGCAGAGTTTAAGCTATAGCGAAAGGGAAATGGACACCCAAGAAGCGTATGTAGTCTCAGTTTGACTATCTGCAGAGCCCACCATGAGTTATGCGACTGAAGCTATGCTGGTTTACCTTGGTTTGCCTACACCCCTGTTCACCACAGCATCCAACTGCCTTCCAGGAATGCGTTAAGTGATGTGGCTAATATCTGCCATTCTTTCATTTCACTCTCAAAGGGAGAGCTGTGTAGGCAGGAGAGGATTGGGGTTTTGCTTTTTATTTTAGGGGTTTTATCTTTAAGAGTTGATGCTACTGTATGTTTACAATAAAGAAGGTAATCTAAAGAAGTAGAAGGTGTTGAAGTTTTGATAACCCTTTACTCCCAGGAGAATTTATTCCACAGTAACAGAGCAGCCCCCAAGAAACTCTTGGGGGGATAACTTTGAAAAAGCGAGCCTGCACTTAGCTGTGAGAAGCCAGTATGCAAGTAAAGGGTGCTTTTGACGCATTTATGCTAGCTTTGTGTTGTTGAGATGAACTGTGCATCTCCAAAGCTGATAGTGTCATACCCAGATACATCACATTGCTATTTCAGAGAAGGGGTAATGGAAACCCAGCTTTGGTTACGCATGCAATCTGCCAGGAGGAGACATGGGTTTCTAAAAAAAATGCAAGCACAAGCTTAGTGACAGCTCAGAGTCCAGGGACATCACCAAATTAATTAGCAAGTTAACCACTTGTGTCTGCATACCCTCAAAGAAATGAGGCTACAAAAAAGGTTTTCTTTGTTTACATAACCTCTCCCCTGCTTGAGATCAGCTTCAGTCAACTTTTCTTCATGGCTGTGCTGAGCTGTAAAAGCACTCGCCTATCTTAGTGGTACTGATAAGACCTAAGACCTGTTGAAGGACTGTACTGTGGGCACTTAGGTTCACATTGCCCGAACAACTTACCTGAAGCCACATGTTCATGGCGAATTCTAGTTAAAGGGGTAGTTGTAAGGGTATATTCTTCCATCACACCTTCGTAAAGGCCCCGAGACCATTCTCCTGCACCTCTGCCTCCTCACAGAGAGGTCATCGGTACTTTGAACCGAGTAACATGAGGGTGGGGGAGTGCTATCGCAGATCGCCTGAAGTTTCTGTTCTGTCCAGCTATCATAGTATCATTTAAGTTGGAAAAGACCTTTGAGATCATCAAGTCCAACCATTAACATCATTCTCCATACAAAATAATTTCAGCCATGTATTTTTTTTTAATTACTTTCAAATCTAAAATTTCAATCTCTAGATAAGTGGCTGGTCAGCACTCTTCCTTTAAACTTTGATTTCTGGTAAGTAGTGGAGAACTGTTACCAGATCATATTCAGTGAATTACTTTTGAGTTAGATGAACTACACCCTCTGATTTTGTTCATCTGACCAACCCAAACCAGTACTTACATCCTGGTCACAAATACATGATTGAAGTCTCAACTTGTTTTCTAACCAGCAGAAACAATGCCAACATAAAAAAAGACTCAATTCAGAAGCTCAAAAAGTAGCAGCACGAAAGACAGGTCTTTAATCCCTTGATCATCTCAAACATGAGGCTAGTTTAAGGGCAGCTGTTACGCAGTTGTCATCATACAATCACTAGGAAAGGTCACCAAGTAGTGGTGTTCACACACTAGCAAGCACAGAGTATTACTCAAGCACTGGAAAGTAAATCCCTGGAGAAGCCAAGTTTTCCCCTTGGCTGCAGACAAAACAAAGCCAAAAAAAAAAAAAGCAGCAACACAGTGCAAACTATTCATACAAAGACATCTCTGTAGAGCACACATTAACCTATTGTATATTCTTTATGTCTACATAGACCTGTACATGGCTACTTCTAAGACCATTCTCCAGCAGGGTACTTCAGTCCACCTGCAGTTCAAAGCACATGAACAGTCCCACTGAAAATAACAGAATTATCCATGTCCCTAAAGTTGTATGTCCTTTAAATAAGTCTGCAAATTGGGGCCTAAGCAAGCTTTAATTCCTACCGAACAGTTGACCTTAACATATTGTGGCAGAAAACGACAAGCTGCTTATGCAAACAGACTAAAAAGTACTTGCTGTCTTTAAATTATACTGGGGTCTTATGTTACAAGACAAGTGAAAGAGGCTTTGGTTGATGGGAGGCAGAGATGTATGTCTTTTGCAAAATAGGTGACTTCTTTCTGACTGTCTTTCCTAGTTGTGTATCCCACTGTTGTGGGATCCTTGATTTGCTTCATAAGATACATGGGGGAACATTGCCATTTCTAGCACCTGTCTGTTCAAAAGAGGTTTTTGTCTCCCAGGTAAAAATCTTTCTGTGCTTCTCAAGTTTCTGAAACATCTCCTGCGTCTGCTTTTTCTGTGCCAGGGTTTGAACAGAATCAGAATCCAACACTGCCGGTGATATCGTATTACCAGCCATGATACTACCAACTGCTTCCTACCTTCTTCTCTCTATAAACCACTCTAGATTTACTGTTGCTGTGTATGTTCTTATATTTTGCACAGTGACTTCCTACCTCTCTTTCCTGAATGGCCACTGTTAATTTAGATCTACCCAGAAACATTTTGGATTCTATCTAATCTATTTTCTATTTATACCACATTCATCACCATGGTAGCTGAATGCCTTAGAAAGTATCTTTGAGGTTGAAGCTATGCAAAGCTTATTTTAAACCACTCTGATTCTTTGCCTTTAAAATTGAATTCTAACAACTTCATCTTACCCCAGCTGAGAAATTAACCTTTTGCACTTTGCAAGTAACAGTCTGAAATTTGAAGCCAGTCCAGCATGACTTGGCACCCAGTTCTAGCTGAGAAGATCAACTGCAGTAACTCTGACACCTATGTAAATAATACACTTTTATTTGGGTAGTTCTCTAAGAGAAATGTTATGATACAGAATGTCCATAATTAATGAAAGCAGCAGTACCTCAAACTCATCAAAGCCAGCAGACTTGCAGTAAACTCTCATGCTCACTTTCACCTATGTTAACACCCCTGCCTATCCTGAAATCTGGTTATTATTAACTATACAGTAAAGCTCTGCATATATCTGTGCATATGTATATATACAATGACATAACTGCATTAAATGGTTTTAAAACAGAACACACAATTTTGTTCCATATACTCAGTGCTGTGTACTTTGTGATGCTGCACCATGGGATTTGCCAAACATTACACCTCTAACTTTAGAAATAATGTACCAGAAGCTACGTTTTTACATCAGGGGATTGTAACCCTGCACTTCTGAAGGAATCTGGAAAACAGCAGCAGGTCTAGCTAGTACCTAGGGAAGGTCTGAACTACTCCATTCATCCCTATCTTCCTAAACAATACCAGCGATACACTTATGCATTGTAGATTTAAGGGAAAAAAAGAAAGAAAGACTGGCCGTATTGAACATGGGAACAGCATAAAGTCAGCTGTATTTGTCAAGTTTTTATATTAATTGTAGTATTCACTTTCCAATCCCATCTTTGGGGTGTCAGTTTGGTATTCTTAGGAAAAAAGCTTGAATTATCTGACCGTTTCTTCCCTCCCTCCGACTTGAACTCACAGGGCAACTTCAACCAAGCTTGAGTCAAGGGTAGAGGCCCAAAAGATGTAAACATTTCCAGTAGTTGTGTAAAGAAAATAGCCCAGCAGCTTACAGAGAAAGGCCCATATAGCCCTCACAGAGAGACTGCAGCATCAGCACAGCTATATTATTAGACAACAACAAATTAGCATGGCAGAGGCAGCTTCGCAGGTGCCACTATCTAGAGGACTGTTTGCTTAATTTGCCTGAAACAGCTACAGAAAGCCAGCAGAACAGCGCAGAACACAGCAACACAGTGATGAATTTGTCATCGCTGGAGCACGTATGGCCATCCAAATCTTTATCTGCTTGGAAACAGAAGCATTACAGCCAGTTCCAAAAATGACAATTCAGGCTGGTTAGACACACCAAGAAAGAGAGAGATATAAGTTCTTCCAGGGGTACTCCAGCATGCAAACAATAACCCAGCTCCACACTATATGGAACCACCCCCACGATGAGAAATGTGTCATTCAAAAGGAACTGCACACATATGTATGCGCAGAACCTCCTATGCAATGATTTGCACCCTTAAATAAAATTGCCTGCAGATTGAACTAACCCTCTATTACTCTAGCTTGGAAACCGCACGTCTTGTCTCCTGTGCACTGAATGGAATATGTTCTCCTACTACTGTCTGAGTCATTAAAATATCATTCAAATAACTTCTATGCAATGTAGTTTTTATCAATATCAAACATGCTCAAGTTTCATGGTTTGGTAACTTTCCCATAACGTGCTGTTCATAAAGCATAGATCTGTTTGTCACAACGAGGCCATATGAAACCTCGTCTGAGGCCCAGAAGAGTTGATGGTAATACAGAACTGATTTCTTCATACGGACCATGAAGCAAACAAGAGATCACAATAATCTGATGAGAGACGATCTTGACATCCTCCAGCCCAGCCTACCTCTGCAGATATGTCAGCTAGACTCGTTTGGACAAGCAAATCAGTTTGCTGTTTGTTTTCTTTTAAAATACATCAACCAAGTCAACACATGAACAAAGCAGCAACATATTTTTCCAGTTACTAAATGCATTTGTTAATCAGCCAAACCAGAGATATCAAGAAGCCTCTTTGTGGAGATGAAGTCTTTGGTTCTCCAAGTCACCACAAGCACTGTCACACACAACACAAACATCATTTTGATCTAATCAGGCTTTAAGAAAACATTTATTGTAGCTGAATACAGCTGTCCAAAATCACGGAGATCCAAACTGCATGTGACAGGATCAACCCCAGAGGCACAAAAAGGGGTCTGACCAAGCCTTGCTGCAGGAGTAGGGCACTAGCTGGTCGGATGCACTGTGCCATTCCTCATCTAAACCCCTGCTATTTATGCCAAATATCCTTCCAAGTCTGTGTTTAACTTTTTCAAGCAGCAGAACTGTTTATAGAAAGGGCTTTTGAGGAAAATCTTGTAAATTTTTCAGGTTGCACCAAGTCACACACCAGAAGGGCTCTGAGGCTGGTACTGGCACACAGTACTTGGAGGTAGAAACACAGCCTGCCTCGGAGGCCAGGGGCTAATTCTCTTCAGTAACATGAAAATTCTGGCATATTCTTTCTGCCAACAGGGGAATGGGCTGTTTCCTGCTCCAAGGCCTTCCCACAAAAAGATTCACTAAAACTGGAGCTGGACCTTACTTCTAACTCAAGCAAATAAACCTTTATTGGGCATTTGCATATTGGAACTGATCAAGAATCCTCCAAAGCTCTAGTTGGACTTAACTCACTGCAGGTATTCATCCAGTAGTAAAAACACTGAGTATGGGGTGTTGTTTTGACTCCAAGTTCACAGGTCCAACATCCAACAGCTGTCACCTACTGCGGCATGCTCAGACCTGTGGTAGTTGTCCCATTGACAACTGTCCATTGATCTACACTGGTTTTGCTTGCGTACCCCAGCACCAAAAAGGTTTATGTCAGCTTCAGTGTTTCTAAGTTGTACAAGCTCAGACACCATCAAAACTTAGTATTTCTCTACACGAGATACCAAAGGAAACCCATCTTCCCAAACTAGTATTTTCATCTTCTGCTATATAGAAAAAGTTAATTTTCTCAAATACTCTTTGCTGCTTCTTCCCCCTCAGCTCCTGTGTCTCCACTCATACCTCCCCGCATCCAGCTCCACTTGTTTTGGGGGGCTGAAGTATATGTCGGCTAACAAACTAGTACTTTTCCGTGAAATATAGAATTTTACTAATGAATTACAAAATGTTTTGATACTACTACGGCATAAAGGCAAAACTGGTTCACGTCTCCTGTATCATATCTTCAGCGTTTTTGAAAACAAAGACTTTCAAGTCTGTGGACACCAGGTTTCACACAATACCTTCATGTACACCACAAAGCAACAAGTCTGTTTGGCAACTGGGGAGAAAAAAAAAACAATTGCAGCACCTGTAAACATATGCAAACCATTCCTAATCTATATATCTCAGCTATGGGTAGCAGTGATGACACAGCAGCATGGAGTGGGCTGTGGGTGATTAACCAAGTGGGTGGCTCTCCCACTGATCTCTTCACCCCACTTGTTGCCCAAGCAAAGTAGATCACAGCTAAATCAAATATATTTACCCACACTACAAGCAGACCCCCAACAGAGGCAGACATGCATGGCTGCTCCACTATTGCAGGAGAACTCGCGTACCAAATTTCCTCTTGCCTATAATCCCACTCCTAGAAACACTAAGGTTTGTAGCAACTCTTTAGAGCAGCTAAGGAAGAAGTACTTCTGTTGGTACTTGTGCGGGTGCCGTGCCTTTCCTCAGATGGTTTTGTTTTGTTGTTTGTTGGGTTTGGTTTTTTTTGCATAAAGTCAGCTATCATTACAGTAGCTGAGACTACCACATCATGAGGTTGAAAGTAAGAAAGACTATCAGCAGATGCAAGCAATGAGGTGAAGATTCAGTACTACTAATCTCAAAGCCTGACAACAAGAAAGTGGATATCACACACTGGCAAAATAAGCAGATGCAATCAAGCAGCTGCACCCTTTACAATAGAGCAAGTTTTTCATCTTATCTATTTATTGCAGGCCCACTATTACTTTTCCACTCAGCCAGGCGCTCTAGCTCCCTCAGGAAAGGTATGGAATTGGCATGAAAAAAATAGGAAAGAAAAATGTTTCTTACTGTTTGAAAAAAAAAGTATCTGCTTCACAGCTGTACGGATGAAATATGGGATTCTAATGTAATTCAGGAGCTCGGAGTTACAGAGTGAGGCAATAGTTTAAAGATTATCCAGCAGTCACAATCTGCCCAGCACACTGCAGGAACACAGCCACTTCATCATCACTATGTAAACCCTTACTTACTTTCTAATGACAAAGTCAAGGCTCATCTCTGTGTGCCACACCCCTGCCCCCAGCTGTCCCTGCTGGAATGAGAAGAAACAAGGGGCTTGTTCTGTATTGTACTTCTCTAACACAATTCAGTTTAAAAATGACAACAAAAATTCCTGCCTGATTTAAAAGCCAGAAGGCCAGATCCTCCCCACCTACTTCACCAGCAAACAAGCCAGTTTGGGGGAACTCAGTCTCAGATAGTGATTCTGACCACTTACTGCAGTACCAAATATCTCCCAGAGGGACTAAATGTATACATACATATGTGTGTGTGCATCAACTGTTGTCATCACTTCGGAATACAAACTTACCTGAGGTCTGAAAAAGAACAAACATACCGAGTCCCTAAAACTGCCTCAAAATTGCTGTGAAGCTTCTGTGCTTCCTGCAAAACTCCCTGGAAAGGAAAAAAAAAAGTTTATCTTAGTATATCCAAGTGAGTCTTAGATGGGAGTTCACTGCAGAACACAGCTGTAGAAGATGGTTGGAGCCTTTTGCATCTTAACTCGGTGTCTGTAGCACACTCCTAAGAGGTTTAAGAACCAGACTCCTCTTTTCCCCAGCTCCCACTTCTGAGCAAGATCTTCCAGCCACCAGAGTATAGAATCATAGAATCGTTTAGCTTGGAAAAGACCTTTAAGGTCATCAAGTCCAACTATCCAAAGTGCTCAGTCCCACTCCCGTGCATCCCCTACTGCAGCTGGCACACTGAGCTGCAAAGAACACAACTTTCAATGGGCCAGTGAGAAAGTAAGCATGAAGTTTATTCCTTGCTGATGAACGTCTCCAGAAGGCAGGAATCTAGTTCTCACTCAGGGACTGCCTGTATTTTTCCATTTAAGAGTCTACCTATCATTACCTACCTTCCTACATCTCAGTATTCTTGATCTGTAAGGGGAAGAGACACCCCCCTAGCCAGTCCCAAGTCAGGCATCCGGTCTCAGACACATCTTCACTCATCACTTCCCATCGGCTAGCCCAAGAGCTTCTTCCTCAGCCCACAAGCATCATCAACCCGTAGGTTCATTGCTCACAGAAGGAGAGGTGTTGCCTCAGGCACGCTGACATATCCTCTGAGCTTTTGGTCTTCACTTACTATGTGGAGACCTGCAGAGCTTGGGTCAGCTGCTTGGAATCATTGCCTGATGGCTAGGACTCAGTTTTGAAGCATTATTTCACTTTAACCCAGTGCCTGAAGCTACTGGGTATATTTGAGTCCTCAGTCACGTTTTCTAAAGCACTTGTGTGACCTCAGATCCCCAGAATAACTTTCAAACTGACTCAGTGAAAATGCTCTCTACAGCCCCCAGTTATCTCTTCAGGCCAAGAGGTAAGCAGGACTGAAAAATGAAAGAGGGGCGGGTATCTATGTATATATGCACATAAACATCATGATAATATGATACCACCACAATAAAAAAGCACAGAAAGATATTTTACAAACTACATGAACCATTACGTTTCTGAGCACAAATGAGGTAGTTGGTATAAACCAAGGAGAGGTTTCCCTTTTGGTGGATGGTTCTCTAATGGTCCGCTGGTTTCTCTTATCAGTGCTTTGAACTCAGTGGCAGTTCCTTTGTTTGGAGGTAGTGAGGTTCAAACCATGCAGAGCTTCGCTAGTTAAAACCTGTTATTTTAAACTGAACTATATGCCAAACGAACAAGAATATAAAAGATCTTGACCATCACTTGACAGTTTCTTCTAAATTCCCTTTCAATGCTCAGTTTGGAGTCCAGCACTTGTGAGCAGGTAATTTTTTCCCCATCCTCTCCAAGCAAACTCTAACAGGGCTGTCTTGTCTCCTTGCAGGTGGCAGGAAGAAGTAATCACAAAAAGGAAATCCTATCACAGCCCGATGAGCATTATTTTCAGAAGCTCTGTCTGCTTAAGGAGTCCCTGCTCCTACACCATCCCGCCCTGTACCTCCTAGGTTGCTGCAAATAAATCAGAGCAGGGAGCTGAGCCGGTTAAACCCCCCACCCCTTCTTTTTCAGCCAGGATTTTTTCAGCCAGATTAGCTCTCCCTTTGCACTTCACCACATGCCCAAATGCTTGTGCCAACACAGCAGAAGGAGGAGTAAGGGAGTGGGAAGGAGTGGCTGGAAGTAGGAGGAGGTGAGGGAGCAGAAGGGACTGCTTCAGCCGGTCTGAAGCCCGCAGCCTAAAAAAATAACTACCTCCCTGGGATCAAGTACTCCTAGGGTACCTTTGTGAGGACAGATGTGCTCTCTCCCTGAAATGCTTCACCTGATGAATCTATGTGTGCTAGTTGGTGTCTACCTCACTGTGACGGAGATCTACCACTGAATGCGCTCATTATTTTCCAGCAGGGACGTTACCTGCTGACAGACAGAGGGTTTCAGGCAAACGCTGCCAACATCTCCTTCAGTGTGTTAGCCTTTGGGCCTTTGTGTGTCTCTAAGTTTGTCTTAGGGCACTAAACAGATTCTCACCTCAACCAACACTGCAAGCAGGCGTACTGTTGGCTGCAGATTTCACACAGCCTACAGTGCAATCACAGACCCTGCAAGCGGCTCGGATATATTTAGAATCCCACATTGTCATTACTTTCATCCTGCAAAAGTGGGGGGGGCGGAATAAACAATAGAAGCAGATGATAAATGCACAGCTGGAGAACGTCAGCAGATATCTCAGCACTGGCTGGGCCTGGTTCACCTCTTGTTTAACTGAAAGGGAGTGGATGACCCTAAGAAAAAGAAAATCAACATTTATTTCTCTTGCTGTGGTCAACACCTGGCTGCCCCTGTGAAGACAGTGTTATGATAATCCGCCAACCATCATTTTCTGCGCCAAGTCACTGCTGCCACTGAGGACCGAGCATGCTGGTGGGAAAGGACAGCAGGCAAAGAACTGCCTGTGAGAGGGGAGCACACGGCTGCTACCTGGCTTGAAATACGCTACAGGCAAAACACAGCAAGACAACAGGCTCTAAGGACAAAAGAGACTGATCAGAGAAGGTGATAAAACCATACAAGAAAGCAGTGGAATGGGAGTTCATCTACCCTTACAAGGTCAATGCACAGTCATATGTATGCAGAGATGCTTGTAATTAATGACTTCAATCACAGATGTTGGCTAATTACCTTCGATTGTGAAATGTGGTATTTTTTCCAAGACTGGATCCCAAAAGAAAAAGGACAGGACTGAAGATGCAGGTAAAGTTAGAATTCTACCTCAAAAAGATGCTTCCACAATCACTCAAACTTACCAGGACTGTTTCCCCTTCCTTCTCCAGGCCCCTCGTTTATGTCTGCATTAAAACATTAGCAGAGTTGCTTGCAAGCAAGGCAAGCTGACCTTTTTTGTGTTCCCTTTCACTGCTCCTGAGCCTCCTCATCTATCTATAGCTTTGTTTAATTCCTCAGGGGCACCTCATTTTTTGAGAAGGTGGAGAACACTTGCTCATACAGCCTTCAGACTATAATAATGATTAAAATTACCCAAATTATACAACTTTTTTTACCTCCATGCTACATTTTAAGTTAATTTTGGGGGCTGAGGATTACACTAGTGAAGGCTTTTGTCTGTTGGGGCTTTGTTTGCCAGTGGCAAAAGGGGAATGGAGAGAAAGAGTCTGGTTATTTTATTTAAAGCTATTTTTGAAGGAACTACTAGGTCCACTTCAGAAAGGCAGACAAACATGACAGTCAGCTGAAAACTCCAGATTATGGGGTGAGAAGAACTTTTCTGGGTTCCCATAACTCTGTCAGTCTCTAAATAATCCATATTATTCTTAAACTCAGAAAAAGCATCAATTTTAGTAGCTGCTGTGTTTAATTAGAAGCTGTGGTGTTAATCTCAGACTCCTAACCATATCAGCCCCAATTTCCGCTCTCTTCTTGCAAATCAACCCTGTTCTTTCTTAGTGCTCCGTTCTCAGCACCCTTAATACCACTCAAACCAGTGGTTCCACTTAAATGATGCCGGTATTTTGCAGGCATTTCCATGTTTCACTCCCCTTCTACAACTGCATCTCTTCCTAAGAAGCAGATCTTCCAGTTAACATAGGCACAAATCAGCTTGTGGGATGCCAGCAGCAATGGAAAGATTTGCTGGAAACTGCAATGGTCCCTCAGAAATCCAGAGACCTTTGTTGATGGCTACAACATGCCAGAAACCTTGCTCTTGGTGCGTAGGATCCTTGTAGTAATTTTTAATATTGCAGGTAACTTCTGAAATGCCACGTGGACACGGAGAGGTTCCCAGAAATCTGTGCTCATGGGCTGTGCAGCTCCCATGAGTCGGCTACTACTTCCCAACTTTCCATGTTGTCTCAGATCACCTTTGTTATTGACCATCCATTTAAAAAATCCAAGCCAGTGCTTGCGTGCAGGTCTTTGGGAAGCATTGTAACACATTTCTTGCTGCAGTTGCTACCTTGGATGAAACCACTCTTGATGAAACTCTGCTGCTGTCAGAGGATTTACACAGAAATTATTTTAGCCTACAGATCTATTGCAATTCCCTCACAAATTAAAGGGTAGAAGCTACCCTGTGTTGGGTCAGGCACAAAAACATTTAGGATCACCTCCAGGTGGCCTAGCAACAGGGTGTTTTCTTCTGGATGCTTCATTTCGTGCTTCAGAATTTCAGGCTTTGTTTTTGAGACCATAAATTTCACAGAGGAGAAATTAACCTTTGAGATTCACCAGTGCTTTGAGATCTCCCTGCAACTGGCTCCGTAGTCACTTTTGGCCAACCTAAACACAAGCTGCCAGCGTGAAACAGTCCTGCCCTCTCTCACCTCTGGCTTCACATTGCCATCTCCACATCAGGGAACCGAGCGCCAAAAACCAAAGGCAGACTCCTTCCCCGCGCCTCCATCAGCTGCCAGCTGGGTCACAGGGCTGAGCTGGTTCAGTACCCAACCACCGGCATGGCCCAAAGGAGGCAGCAAGAATGTGCAGAGAGGGATCACGACCTGCAGGAGCAGCTTGAATAGATGTCGTTTTAAAGCAATCAGGCAATTGCAGCCTTAGTCTGCACATAAAAAAATCTTGAATTACTAGATTTGTTTTGGTGAAGTACTTAATTTTCACAGGTGATGTTTCAAGACATTGCTATTCACTACTGCACTGCTTATCAGAGATTATGGCAGTGAAAGAGGTGACCATGTTTTCAAGTTTTACATAATGTGAGAAAGTATTTTCAGAGAAAGAATGTTATCATATCCTTTTTTCTCCAGAAACTACCATTGCCAAATCTCCATTCTAGCCTCTTTTTTTGGACTTTTCTGTAAGAAGTCTCTTTCTGTAAACTGTCCTTCAAGCAAGTTTGTTATAAACATGCATCATCAGAAAATCCAGGCCATCACTGCTTGTGTGAGTGCACAGTTTATACAGCTGATGAAAGAAATTATGGTTTATGTGTATATATATATGTATTCAGAATTCGTTTTTCACACGTGTACTTGAATGTTCACTTACAAATTTGGTGCTTTGGTGAACGTTCCCATCAGCAGCTTATTGTCAAAACATTTGCAGAAAATCAAGCATCGAAACAGGTATGAACACAAGCAAAGTGAATACATTTAATAATTAGAGAAATCCTTTGTATCCCAAAGTGACTTTTTGCACTAGTGTCAGGATGCACTGAATATAGAAAACCACAATACAGGATGATGTTCCCAAGCTACAGCAAGGCTATTTTGTGCTACCCTAACATAATAGAGCCTCAGATGGCTATTTTCTTTTACAACAGTAAGAAGAGGTTTCCCATCCTAGGGGAGTTTCAGGATTTCAAAATCGAAAGAGCAAAATCTTGTACTCTAATCCACCAGAGAGCCAACATGAACATTTTTTTAAATGTTTTATTTCAACTGTGGCCCTTTTTCATTCAAATATCTTAGTATAATTAACTTTAAGATCTATCAGAAAAATGGTTTCACAGGACAGTTTTCACACTGAAATTGCTAACCAATGATTTCTCAACAACTTTCAAAAAACCTCCCCCTAAAGTTTTGAAGATGAGAAATCTATCAGCTAACCCATTTTCAGTCAATCAAAAGAGAGTCCGCAAGAACTTTTTGTTTTCCACCAGTCTGTATTCTCTGATAGGAAACGTACTGATCAGTAAACTCCTGACTGACTCTGTTCTATGTCATTACCATGACCGTCTTCCATCATCGTAACAGAAGAACCATGAGCATGCCAGATGTGCGTGGCTGAATCATGCTCTCTTTGCAACACTCCACATGTGCAACTTCATAAGAGTTGCTGCAAGTTGCCTTACACAATCTCTGAGGCTGATGTAACATACATCGTGGATGCCATCGCTTTCCATAGTACCAGAAGACAGAACGGCTTCTGACAAAGCCAGTGCAAAGCCATCTTTGATCTACAGCCATGGCCACAGATGTCCAGTTTGCACAGATACAAGAAACTTCTAAGAAAAACCTAGCAGATCTGGGGAGGTCACAAGCAAACACACTTGTGAGTCTTCTAGCTGCTGTGTGGAAACAAAGATTACAGAATCGGAGAAACTGGAATAAGCTTCTGAAGGCCATCTGAACCAACCACCCACTCAAAGCCAGAATATCACCAGCTCTAAATCAAATCATCCATGGCTTTGTTTGGCTGAGTCTTGAAAACCTCCAAGGATCATGATTCCACAACTCTTTCAAATAATGTATTTCAGTGCTGTACTATTGTCCTACTGAAGAAATTTTGCTGATGTCCAGCTTCAGTTTCCCAAGGTGCAAAGTGTGGCCCTTGCCCTCAAATTTGCCCTCAGTTTCCAGTACTCACAGTAAGTTCCCAGTTTGTATTATTGCATGAGATTATTCTGCTCCAGGTACCAAGCTTCGCACACCTTACTGAATGTCTTAAGGTCCAATACACAACCATTTCAAGATCCCTCTAGACTGAAGCCCTGTTGTTCAGTGTCCTAATTATTTCCTCTAATTTAGCATCACGCATAAGTTGTCTGAAGGTGCATTCCCACTGATCAGAATGAAAATGTTGAAAAATATCAGCCCCAGTATCAAACCACGGTACACAACTACTAACCAGCCACCAAACAGCTGTCAGGCTGTTGATCAAATGGTCGTCCTTCAAACCAGGCAGTTTTCAACTGATCTAAGTCTATTGATCTAGCCTATACTTCGTCAGCTTCTGGATAAAAATGCTACGCTGTCAAAAATCTTTACTAAAGACAAGATATATGGCATCCATTGCTCTCCCTTCCTCTTCTTAGCCAGCCATTCCACCATAAAAAGCAACCAGATTGGTCAAGCATGATTTACCATTGGTAAATAAATCCATCCTCACTCTTCTTTGTCAGTACCTTCTTGTCATTTGCATGTTTGGATTCCAAGAGCGTGTGCCCCATGAAGAGCATACCTGAGCTTCAGTTGCAGTGGCAAGGCCAACATCACACAACGTGTAAATTTATTCACAGATATCCAGATATTGGGGTATGACACTATTGCAAGCGCAGCAGTGTAGGTGTAAGTCAGGTTAGCCCAGACCCTACAAACAGTCTGGCCACAGCAGCACAACCCATAGCTTTACTGACCAAGCTTATGTTGGGGCTTATAGCCATGGTGAAACAAGACTGCCATAGTAAATCTGTCATCAGTACCAAAGATGGCCAGTCACTGCAGAAAATACACCCCAGTTCTTTCCAATAGATTTATTTCACAGGCCATTCAGACCAAGTTGTAGATGTCTCCTGGGTGAGTGCACTGGCACCCCCAGTTTCAAGACAACAGTCAAAGTCAAGGCATTCCCTGAATAGGGTCTGGAGCACCATTACCGAGGTGAAAGTGTGGTCTAGCTTCAACAGAAGTTTATAGCCTTCTATAAAAGCATATCTTTTCCTATTACTACCGGTAGCAGATCCGACAGCTGTTATCTCTCTACTTATACTTTAAGCTTCCTAATTCTAACATATGATGGCACTTCACTTCCAATATCCAATTGACATTCTTTTGATGTATCTTTTGGGCTAGTGCCTAAGCACATTTGCAAATAGTTTAGTGCTCAATTTAAGGCTGAATATATTCCCAGAATTCCTTTGGCAATCAATTATTTATTACTTACAAGTGTTAAGATCAAAAAGAAAAGAAATAGAAGTATATTTCACACTGACAGGAGGTCCGTGGGGATTACAGAAAACAGAAACTTTAATGCTAAATCTGTGTAAAAAGGGTAAAATGGGGATTCCCTAGTCAGTTTAAAAAAATAAAAAAGAAAAAAAGGGAAATGGCCTGGATTATACAGTTATTCTTCTTCGGCTTTATCTCATGGTTAGAAATGCATGCTTGAACTGTACCGTTAGTTCTCTGTACCACAGGGACAAATTCTGGTTTGCTTTCGCCAAGGAATACCAGTTAGCTTAGACTCGGTGCCAGCTATCTGGATGCATCTTTTATCAGCATACCCAGGGTCAGGGTGGCATACCTAGCTAATTAATTAAAATACTGATTCGTTCCTATTGACAGGCCTAGCATTTGTGTTAATTTTTCAGCAAGGTCACACTGCCTGCATGGCTTCTTTGTTATGTTTGTAAAAGCTGGGGCTTGTAAGGGCATCAACATTCAAGCAAAGGGGAACTCGCAAGAGTAGAATTTAGAAAAACCATTCATACTTCAGTGAACAGCTCTGTAGAAGGTGGAGAACATTTTCACAAGCATGTTTTTACTGGGGCAAAATTTGCATTACTCCTGTCAGTGGCGTACGAGCAGTGATGGAGGTTCGCAAGGTCAAACACAAGACCTCTCCCTCCGAGGGCTGTAGGTCAGAGCTCAAGTACTCAGAACGAAACTTCATCTGTAGCCACCGCTAGCTATGAAGGTGTCTTTACAAATCACGTGCTCTTCTCTGTAAGCCTTTGTGTATTTATTTATGTATTTATTTATTGCTAACCTTCAACTGTGCCCCAAAGTCAAGCAAGAAAATACTTCTGGCCAGGTCACCAATACAAAACCAGTCCATATCAATATGGTACAAACAAACAAGGAGTAATTCCAACTCAGGAATACAAGCTGATAAAAGGCAACCTACAGAAATAAGAAATTTAGACATAAATACAAGTGAATGGCTACACAGAGCAAGTTTATTCCTGATGTAACTCTGCAAGCTGAAACATAAAGCAGAATATCCAGCAACCAGCTATGAAACTTTATCAAAGATGCCAGAACTTAGTAATGCCCTGGGCTGTTTTTTTCATGGCTAGCAGTCCATCTACCAATGGACTAAATTCTTTTCTCCTTTTTTTCCAGGTTACACAGCAAATCTATCACTTTCCCTGAGGTCAGTGAAATTATAACACCCTTGTAATTTAAGTTACTTATTTCTCAAGTAAACAGATAAATTAGACTGCCATAAAACTGAGATGCATCTAAAGAAAGTGGCAGCTCTCCAGGTGAAAAGAATCAGCCATCTGCTCTAAGAAAATCTAATAAACCCCAGTGACAGATCACTTCGCTCATTGAGAGGAACTTGGAACAGTGGGGCCGTAATCAGCTGCATGAAACTAGAGGAATCACACAACAGAGAGGTTGCAAATAATCTGACAGGCAGTTCACATGCAGGTTCAACATCTAGCTTAAGTCTTAATTTTTACCATTGTTGTTGTTGTTAGTGGTAGTACTAGTATTAATAGCAATAGTAGTAGTCGTAGTTGTCCTTGCTGAGGTCTACGTCCAACTTTGAGATGGTCTTTAGCTGGTAAACCTTCTGGATTTTGAGCATTACTACACTAAGGGGTAGGTAAGACAGAACTAGAAAACAAGACCTTTCTATGTTGTTTCTTGGAGTGATTCTTCTGTTTAATGAGTTTTCGGGTAGTCAGTTGTCACGTTTGGAGCGAAGGTATTTAAGAGACTAGAGGTTAATTAGAAAAACAACAGCTGACTTTACTGAAGGAGTTTAATTCAACTATACGAACAGAGACAAACTGTTTTCAGCCTAGAAGATCTGTTTGGAGCTGGTTTGTGCTGGTATGTCACCCACACAAATCTTGTGAGGGAACATTAAGTGACAAGACACTCAAAATGATGAAGCTTATGTTGGAACAAAATCTCTATGGCTGAAAAAAAAATGCTTAAAGGAGGAAACATTTACATTCCAGTTTCTAATTTAGCTATTACTTAATTAAATATAAAAGTTTGATGTATTTTTTGCAAACATCTTCACACAATCTGAATTTCTTGTCACCACATTGGTTTTCTTCATGCTTTTCCCGTTTGTTTAAGCTCTTACTTCAGGCCTTGTTCCAGGATAGGGTTTTAATTCTTTAGACTGGCTCTGTATTGTAGACCAACTGGCAATTTAAAGTTAGGACTTTGCTGCTTAAAAAAAAAAAAAAAAAAAAAAAAAAGAAATGTTTCTATAAACGGTACACTCGGTTCTCTGCAGCCCTGGGGCACCTGGGCTAGTCTTTCCTTCCCCAGAACCCAGCCCAGTTTTCTTCTGTTGGCTGAAATTAGCAATGATGAACATATGAATGAGCAAATACCCCCCCCAAAATAATAAAAAATCCTTTTGCTCAGGGCTGCAACTCCACTTAAAATACCTCCCCCTCTTGCACTGTCATTTTCTCTGCCTGTGATGAAGGTCTTAAACATGTGCAGTGGAAAACAGCACCTCAGTGTGCAAGGTGCTCAAAATCAAGATTGGGAAAGAGGAATTTTCTCCACAATACACATTTCTTAAAGGCGGAGATGCATACCCCTAGAGTCTGATCTTTCTGCTGTGAGGAAAGTCATTGCTCTGTCTGCTGAATTGCTACATAAACAGTGCCTGTGGCTCAGGGGGCACCCTCAGGCTCCCCACATGCCAAACAAAGGAAGACTAATTTTCAGCCTGTAGAAACAGGAGTGCTGGGGCATAGAGTCCCTGGGTACTGAGCTACTTATAGCTATACTGCATTAAGGAGGATTCTGCACTAAGGAGGTTTCTGCTATTTAGGAAGGAAGAGTAAGGAGCGGGTGGGATTCTGTACTCTTGGATCACACGGTATCACTCAGAAACACTGCTGAGAAATATGAAAGTAAGTGATGCTGACTGCCAAAGTGCAGAGGGCAGGGATTTAGAGAGACAAAGATCTCCATAAGGCTGGTTTGTGGTTAAAGTTTGAAGTGTGCATCATTGCCAAAATGTAGCTTTTGATCTGCAAAGAAGTGGTAGTACTGACAAATAAATGAAAAAAGCGCAATATGAGTCCTTATTACGGCAGAGTGCTGTCAAAGTAAGTATCCATTTTCTAACTTCATCATGCCAGCCACACTGTATGGAGCAAATGAATGCAAAGGTAACACATGAGAGAGGTGGTTATGGCAATCTGCCTATCAAGGTGACCAATGTATTTGATTTACACATCTCTGTTACCTACTAAATATGTCACACAATTAAATAACCATTTTTTTTACTGCTCAGGTGAATTGAATGTTTTTGCCCTCTCTTTCTTGAATCTTTGTTGCTTGATCTCCATTGAACTGTGATACTTCATCTTGCATTAGATTGTAATACCGAAACAGTGTTCACCCATGCAGTGGAAGAGCTCCCGTAGGACCCTACTGGGATACAGGCAGTGGTAAGTGATGGAGGTAGGAGGGGGTTTCAGTCAACTGGCATTTATGTGTGCTGTATATTTTATGCCTCTGAATTCCAGTAGCAATCACTTTTTAAAAATTAGTGCAACGGCTTTAATTAAAGGAGAACAGCAATGAAGAGCCTATAATTAAAACAAACAACAAAATCATGTGGTTGACGCAGTGAGTAGTGTCTTTGTCATAAGTCACAGCGAGTCCCACTCTACTCTTGGGTTAGGTTCAATTGTCAGTCAGCTTCAAGGGCAATCACTTTTAATTAATGAGTCTTTTGAACTGTTCCAGGGAACATGGCCCAGACCTCTAAGGTACTATAACAATAGTCAGACACGCAGCTCTTAAGGTTGTCTCTCCCTTACGTTGGCTTCTTCCAAAATGCAAGGCAGAAACTTCCTTCAATAAAATTCAACCAACAGTACTGTAGTTGCATTTTTGTGCCATGTGCTCCCCGCCGCAGCCATCCAAGTCCTTCTCACTAGCAAACAACCTTCCATGCTCTTGATAATTTTGCATATGTATCCATACACAGGGAAGAAGAAAGGCTACTACAGCTGTCTGGAGACACCATCCCTTTTCTGTACTTTAATGAGCAGTATTAGAACGTGACACTAAAAGGACTGGTTTGAGTTGGATGAAGTCTGACTGACCTTGCGGAGGCATGTGGCATCCACCTTGAGCTGGAGTCAGGTGGCAACAACAGGCCGTTTTGAACAGAAGGAGCAGTGTATTTGGGGCTGAAAGAGGGTTGAAAGAGTAAACAAAGCCACTGCCTTGCATCTGAGGTCAGATTTTTCTCATTTGTGGTGTATTCAGGACAAAGATAGGAAAAACTCTTTTTCTATAGACAAACATGATTTCTTTGAAGAAATAAAGAACTCCACCAGGACTTTCTCCTCCTAACTGTAAGAACGTGCAGTATCACCAATAACCTCGCTAAACCTGAAGGGATGATATCGTTACTGCTCTTTGATGTGCAGATAGGGGGAGTTGCTATTCTTACCTTACTGTTTTTTGCATTTAGCCTATGGAAAACACAAACAGGTTCTCCACGTTCTCCAGCGCTTGCCTCCCTCGCTGCCTCGGGTGGCACAACCGCAGCGGATGGGCCGTGGTCCTCAGGAGGAGCAGGCCCTGCCGCCGGCCATGGGCACGCAGCTGCCCACGAGGGACTCGCCGGGCGGTCGGCTCCTGCCCTGGAGCGTTGCGAGCCTGGTTCATTCAGGGCATGTGTGTAAGATATTCTAGACCCCTTTTAATCTGAGCCATAATTGATAGCTGGCTTGTGCAAAGAGCAATTTCGCAGGCGTCAAAGAGTTTAATCACAGCTGCACAGATGAGCATCCCTTGAGTCACGTCGGCCTCAGAGAGGAGCGTCCCTTGAATCATGTCAACCCAGCCACCTGCCCCCGTTTCATCAGGAGCAGAAAAAAACCCCCACCCAAACCAACAACCTATAAAAAGACGGGCCTTTTAAAAAAAAAAAACAAACAAACCAAACACCCACCTCCCTACAGTGACCAGTCCCTCGGGAATCCCGAGGCGGGACTCGAACCCGCAACCCAGAGCAGGCGGGCTCCACCCCACCCTCCCCGGGGGCCGACCCACGCATGCGCAGAGCCGCCGGCCGAG
>NW_009260479.1:4368468-4380174 GCF_000687185.1 Egretta garzetta | reverse complement strand
CCGGGGCACGGGCAGCGCGGGTCTCTGCCCTGCCTTTGTGTCCCCGGCCGCGGCCCTGGGACGCGGGGTGAACGCCTGCCGTGGCGCTTCCGTGCAGCTCGGGGAGGTCGTTCAGGTGCTTCAGTAATGCCTGTGTCGACGTTCCCTTTGCGCTCTCCCTCCGAGGGGCTGGAACGGATGGGGTGAGGAAGAGCTGTGAGGAGCGTTTGGTTTAAATAAACTGTATGGAAGGTGGAATTGCTTTCCTGTTCTTTGGAGAAAAGGGTTTTGAGTTTGGGGTTTTGTTCGGGTTTTTTTTTTCTCCGTTGGACGGCTTATTCGTTAGTGACTTCTGCTTGCAATCAGCAAGTTAATTACCTGGAGATTTGTGTGTTACTGTATCAGAATATGCCAAGTACTGCACATAAAAGCATAGAAACGTGTGATAATGGATATTTACTTCTTGTTAAACCGCCATGGTTTTCGGTGGGACTTGAGTTCGTAAGCCCTTTTGACGCAAAAAAAACCCCCAAAACAATAGTAACAGCTGCCTGCTATCAGCTAATACACACAAATTAAGGACATGAGTTGTGCTCTGTGTCCAAGCAGGCACATGTATTTATTTGTCCACATGAGCAGTGCCAACGGGGAATGCACGTGGCAGCAGCTGCCTGTGATGGAATGGATGACCTAACCCAAACGAGGGAGGAATTGATAACCAACGAGTTAAGAAAGGTTAATCTAGAAGTACATCATCCCGAAAAAAAAGGTAAAAGCCCTTGAAACAGAAAATACTTCCTCAAATAGCCTTACGAGTAAGATGAGATTTTAGTGAGGGTTGTACTGAGACCGCAGTCTCGTACTCTTGTTATTGAATATAATTAATATAACAAATTAGAACTACTTGCAAAACACCTTTGGTGTATCACAGTAAAATAAATTATAAATTGCTTGCATATGTCTTCATGCCCAAAGTTTACAGAAGCTCGGTCAGAGTGGTTATAGTGGTTGAAAATGAAATTTTGTCTCTCACTGGAGATAGGTATGTGTTTGTAAATAGCCTGTAGCTTAGCTCACAGCCTCTAACAGAGCTGGAGTGTTTAATTTAAATTTCTTTAACATTTTAATGAAGTAATATCTCATTCCTGACAAGACCTACGTGTATGGTTACATTTGTGCATAGCTTCGTTGAAATGAGTATTGTATAACCATATAATGTATTACTCAGTGGGACTGCCCATATGCATATTTCTTTATTAAAAAGATTAAATTGATGAATTATAAAAGACATAGTTGAAATATTTGAGTCCCATCAGCCTTGTCATTAATGAAATTTAACCCAACTGTTGCCCAACCCTTGCTCTATAGCTTGTTTTCTACACATAACTGCACATATGTGCAGTTTCTTGCTAATATGATTACACTTTTGAAGAGCACCTAAGAGCAAAGACCTACCACTACCAGGTTGCTAAAAGGTGGGGAGTTTGTGTAAAAGAAGATAAAAAGAGCATTACGAAAGAAGAAGTGAGCATCTGCAGTTAAATTTCAGAATCTGAAGTCTAATACGTGACTTGAAATTGCTTTGGTGGGGTTTTTTTCCAAGCTGTTCCCACTCAAAAGGCTCTCTTCAGCAGTGCCGTGCTGCTGTGTTCCACATGCTGGCTGTGACAAAGTGCGGGGTGCCTGATGCCCACCATCGAGATCGCCCTCTAAATGCTGTAGGTTTCCTCCCCCGCCCCCCTCCTCATTTTACAGAAGAAAATGTGAGAAGGCAAAATGGAAATGCCTCCCCTGGAACAGAGCCAAGGTGGCTTTTGCCAGTTTGGAAAACCCTGTGTTGTCCCCATCTTTAATGTCAGCAGAGATGAGGGATGCCTCTCTAGTGTCTCATCTCAGCTTTGCTTCCGTCGCTTCTGCTGTGCTGTGGACAAACCTTTGTTAGATTTGAAGGAAAATTGTTAGCTGTTTCTGCCAGGAACCCCGTTGCTCCCAGCGTGACACTAATGAGGCAAGTGCCTTTGGAGATTCTGCTTCAGAACTCGGAAGTAAATACAAGTTTGATAAAAACACAGGTGCGCTATCATCAGTGAATTATCATAAATTACCTACATGAGCAGTGCTCAGAGTAAGCACCTGTAGTTATTTAAAATGAATATATAAACTTGTCATTTAAATAACCGCAGATTCGTATTTAAACAATAGCGATCAATCTACCATGGATTTCCAAAGCTCTAGCAGTAAGCTTAAAGAGGTGGTAGTCTAAGAAGAGACGGGCGCTCATCGTTCCAGAAGAAATAAACTGTAGAGTATGTAGCCATTAATGTACAAATAAATTTGGGAACAGGAGGCTGCAGAAATGCGTTTAGGCCAGTAATAGTTATGAGTCCCGGCCCCAGCAGTGCCCATAATCGAGCCCCCGTGATCGCTGAGTGCCAGAGTGTTGCTTCCTTTGCTAAGAAATGAAAAGCATCAGAAAGCAGCAGCCTGTGGTGTGGTTTTCCTGTTTCTCTTGACTTCCACAGCCAGACAAGGGGGTGAGAGATTCCCGGCCCCTTCCTGCAGCGGGTGCAGCCTCTCCTCCTTGGGGGCCAGGGCCAGGCGCAGGCGGCCACTTGCACAGGAGGGCTGCTCATGTAGGGTCTGTGATGGCTCACTTGGTAGTTGCAAGCCCCTGGTTTATGTGCCCCGAGATGCGTTCCTGTGTTCTTGCATACGTATGTCCATCTGGATTTTTGCTTTGTCTGGGTCACAGAACCCTCCTGGTTCCCAAAATATTCAAGAGTTCACAGTGCGAGTGTTTTCTGAGCTGCACAAATGCGTGAAACGTAACGGGAGGATCTGCAGATCCAGAGCAAGGTCGATTCAAGTGTTTTTATGGCCCTTCAGTGGACATGTCAGAAAACGCTCCTGAATACATGTGAACAGGCAAACAAAGGCAAACACACTGACATTTTGTTAATGGAAGGGAATGTTAAAATGTCAATGAAAATGTCACACTTAGATTCCCATCGTGACCACTTGAAGTAAATTCAGGGCTGTTTAATGGAGTTTTATTCTACTGTTAAAGGCAAACACACACACACTACTGTTCAAACAACTTTAAAGACAATTCAGAGCAAATGTTGCTCATGGATGTGGCAGGGAGGAAAGAAAGATAAGACAGCGTATGTTTAAAGGTATGTGCTCACTGCTCCTTTGGTGACTGGCTTTAAGGAGGATGGGGTAAAACTGATGGGGATTTGTTTTTTTTAAATCTCCAAATGACAGCTGGGGTCTTGGAGAATGAAATCTTTGGCACCAGGGTACGTGCTTGGCAGCGCTCTGAGCATCCTGATAGTCTCCTTCCCGTGTGTAGTACACGTGGGGAACAACAGCTCTATCACCGGCTGAAATGTTCGTTCTTGGTTTATGAATGTATGCCAGAACTACAAATAACACAAGTTAGGTGAATACCTGTCTGTCTACTTGCTATGCAAATACCTGTCAATTTAAGAAACTGTCCATGAGCTTTGGACTAATTTGTTTTACAGTGGACTTGCTTTACAAATTTGAGCTCGCTTTAGAAAGGTTCTTGCAGAGCTGCTGGTGGCTAATTACTTTTGATTATTCTTAATCCATACTATGTTTGAACAAGTAACTATGATACAACAGGATTGTAGCCCAGTAGAGTCCTGTATAGCTCTTCAGATGAAATGTCCATGCTTCTACTTACAAATGCATGGAGAGGCTGACTCAGGAGGCTAATGATGGGTATTGTAGTTTTTTGTGGAGGTGATGGTTATTACAAGTGATCTTCTTTCCCTTTGTTCTGTCAAATGGCAGCACTGCTCTATACTAGAGGCAACCCCTCTTGCTAGTCTACCTGTGCAGCTTTTTTTTTTTTTTTAACCTTTATTTCCCCTAATGTAGATCCACTCTTTATCAGCATTGAATCTGTCTGCTAATTGTTTGTAAGGATGGAACCTTCTGTTGCTGTAGTCCAGAATATACGTTTCCATGTGTATTTATGAAAACATTTTTAAAATAAAACTAATCTTTTGATACGTCTGTCATGGAAAACTCTCAGTTCTCATGTGTATTTATGAAAACATTTTTAAAATAAAACGTCTGTCATGGAAAACTCTCAGTTCTGAGAATCCTTTGATTCCCAAGGTCCGTTATTTTGAGTTAAGAGCATGTCTCTTCTGTCTTTTCTTTAAAAGCTACTTGCACGACTTGAGGGCAGAAGCTCTCTGAAGAACCTTGAACCTAATCTGTTTGCTGAGGAAGGATCTCCTGTTCACGGTAAAAATGTATCTTTATCCCATTTATGGAAAAACGTTGATGTAAAAGTATTCTCAGAGCAGTATGACAGAGATAAGCATACAAGTAGATCTTTTTTGCCCTGGATTCAGAATTTTAATTGATGTAGTTTCATGCAAACTACATAAAATTAAATAATGCAAAGTCACCATTCCGAAATTATTAAATGGACTTTAAAATATCTACTTTATGGGTATCAAACACAGGTGTAGGTGAGTAAATACCAAGCACGTTGGTCTGTGTCTCATGGTTCTACAGAATTTTGTTCTGGATTCTGTCATTTAACTTTTATTTTTTTAATCAGTGGTCTAAAAAACACCACAAAGTCACAACTCCACGAATTTGCAAAGAACTTGAGGTTCAATAAATAGCAAAGAGTTCAGTGATATGGAGTGCTCTGGATCAGTCAGGAAAAGGGGCATGAGCACATAGTATTTTTCAATAAAGCCAAGTCTTGGCCTGAAAAATCCTGGTTATACTTAGGTGGAACTTTGGAAGCAATTCCATTATGAACATAGGTACTAATCAGCTGAATGAATTTGCGGGTGATGTCAGGATCAAAATGGCTTATATAGCCCTTCAGTGAATAAATGAACATTTCATATTGGAGAAATCGGGCTACGTCCCAGTGATGCCGGTACAACAAGTTTAAGGTTCTTCTAGCAAGAAGTTTTAAGATCAAGATCGGATGTTTTAGTGACAGAAATTACCGAGCTAAACAGAAATTTGCACACTTCGTAATTTCTTGATTAGGCAGGAAGTCAGACTGGTTTTCCAGCTTATGTGAAATTTCATGGATACCACAATGGAAGAAACAACTCCGCTTACACAAAACTAGAAATATCTAGTAAAAAAGGAGCATGAATGGCAAACTGTAGGGATCATGCTGTGAGGTACTACACTTGTTGAGTGTATGAATGAATTAATGGATTTCATACGAAAAGTATGTGGCTACAGTGGTTATCAACATACTTGTCTGCAGTTTGAATTCCCACCAATTATAGAAGGTTCAGAAGAAATAGCAGAAAAAGCAATAAAAAGAATCAAGATAATTGGATGAGAGATGATGTTTACTCTCAAATGCAGTCACTGTGAGACTATTTGTGGATTATTTTGCAGCACTTGAGAATATATTAGGGGTTTAGCAATATATGATTCCTGCCCCTGAAAATTTCAGGTATGATCTAACAGATAAAGGGAAGAGACATATTGGTAAGCCAGTGCAAATGGAGCAGGGAAGATTATTTAAATACTCTCAATTCTGAACTGCGTTGTTACCCACAAGAAGAATTAAGAACCAGTAGTGAAATTGGTATATACTTCACAAGGCTTCTGAAATCTTAACAGTTTTTTTAAAAGATGATATATTTTTGTTTTGAAAAAATGCAGTAATAGAAAATGCTGATCTTTCAGTCTATTTTTTTTTAATGAACTTTACACACAAGAAAGAAATGTTTGAGACTAAACTGGCCGTGTTCTGGTAGAACAGACTATAAGCAGCCTTCCTGGAGGTCAGTAATCGCCCTCGCTGTCACAGTCCACAGTATTACATAATTCCATCCGTCAAATTATCAGCTTTGATCTTGAGGCTACGTTAGGTTGTTCGTGTCTGTCCAGAGAATGTTCCAGAACCTCAGTTCTGAGATGGCTGGAAACCTTCTAAATTCGTCACTGGTTTCTCTGTGCCAACACAGTCATTGAACTTCTGAAGCACTTATGTTTTTCTTCTACTTTTGACAAATGGCATCAATTATTATCTGTATTGGTCATGCTTTTTGGCTGACGTTAGTGAAGTTGCATAACATTAGCACAGATCTTTAGCTTTATATACATAAACGGACTTCACCTTTTATTACATTTTTGCTTTGTCTTTTAAGACCGCAGTATTTATGTGAGTCCATGTGTTATTTTGATGTGTGTTCTCATTATTCAGTCTTAAATCCCTGTTGAGGGCCTACCTCTCCGTTTGTCATGAACTTGACTTTTAGTAGGTCACTGTGGAATACAGTAATACATTGCCCGTGCAGTCTGTACTGAACAGCTCTTCCTCTAAAAAGCTATGATTAAAGCAATGCAAAGACCTAAATTACTCTTTTTCCTGATGGTATTTGAAACCAACAAACATGTATATAAAGTTTCATTAAACTGTCCAAAGGTTACATCATAGTTAAGTGTTCATAACTTGCTCGTGTATGTCAAGAGTACTACAAAATAGGAACAGCTAATACAGGTACTGCTGTGATACTCTAGTCACTGCTCCTAATTATGATGGACTTGCATATTTAAGAACACATAAGCATATTAATTACATACCATTTAAGCCCTTTTGGAACGGAGCAAGTGACACGAGCTTTAAATACTCTTCCACTATTGCCAGTCGTATTTCTCCTGTACCGCTGGTATGAAGGGTGTGGGTGTCGGTATAAAGCTCTGATGACAGCCAACATTAACTTGGAATAAGTAATAGGCCTTTCTACTTCACTTATAAATGGTACAAATATGTAGTGACAGCTTCTGCACAGTATTGTAAATTACCAGTCCAGTAACCTCAAGGTATCTGATGGTGTGAAACCTGCAGAGCTATTGCTGAGTATTCTGATAGCCTGTTTGTAACTGCAGCGTCAGAAAATAGTTTAACCAACATTTGCTAGTGTAATGATTACAGACAAAACTTAAGGCTCTTCTAATTGAAAAGATAACACTGAATTGATGACCAGGACTGAGCACAATGTTTCAGTTAAAAATATATTAGTGTTACATAAATATTTAAATTTATGCAACATCATTTAGTTTATCCTGTATGCCATTGCATAGCAGTGGACTACTGTACTCTTTAGTCTGACCGTAGTGGGCCAGTTCGTGAGCCAAGCAGCGTGTTGGGTTACTCTTTAAAATGTACTTCGTGAATTTCTTGTGCTGAATTTCATATTAAATCATTCTGCTCATCCATCCTCATCTGTTAAATCATCAGTCTTAAATCTTTATTAGCCTAATTAGTTTGTCTTCTACACATTTTGCCAAGCTAGTGGAGCGTTCATCTACTGCTATTTTTAACGTTGGGCAACACCAATTCCAATAGGAGAATTTCCCATTAACTTTATTCTATGTTAAAGTGTCTGTTCCTGCTCTGCCTCTCAGACTGTTTCCATCCCATAACTTATCCTCCTTTCGAAGTATTTTGACATTAATGGATGATGCTAGTACTCATCACCGAGTTTCTTCCATGACCTACTGTGAGGGTGTCAAAGGCCTCTCAAAAACATTGCCGGCCACACTTCCTCCCCTGCTGTGTCATGGTTTGTCCACTCTTATCTTACTGTAACAGCCTGGTTGCTAATTTAATGAAAATCTACATTTATAGATGTTGCTATAACTGGCTTGTGTTTTGCATCCGTTCTTCTTGTGGGCAGCGTTTTTGATAATCATGAAGGCACAGAAATCCCCAGCTCTTTTGAGGTTATCTTACAGTCCAAACTGTTACTCTTTTCAGAGTAACTTAAGTGTTTTGGTCAAACTACAACCCGGATGTGTATCTTGTTCAGCAATATTGAACAAGCTTTGAAGGGTGCTTAGCTGTCTTGCTGTTGAAATTTATAAACCACCACCACAAAAATGCCTAAGGATGATTTTTCATTTGACTTAGAATTTTTACTTAAATTTGCTAGTTCTGCCAATAAAAGCTCATCCAATGTTATTCTGCGCATTACAGCTCCCTTATGTAAAATTTTACAGGAGGATACGCATAGACATCCTGATAGAATGTCTTCAAATGGGTAAAGTCAAGCCTTTACTTCAATTTTTTTGAATCATTACCAAAGAGTAACTCATCTTTGCCCACTGCTGCTTCTGAGTGGCCATACAGAGTTGCTGTTTTTCTCTTAAACAAGTTGTATTTTGCTGCAGAGGTAGGTGAAGCAATCTGTATTGCATATTGGCCTGATTCAGCTATTGGTGTGGATTCAGAAATGCCAGTAAGGGTGGCAGAAGTCTTGTGCCGAAGCCAGTGGCAGACAGAAGGTACACTTTGTTCCTTAACAAGGGGTGCGTCATGCAATTGTTCTAAAATACTGCAATAGACTTGAAATATGAAGGAATGACCTACCCAGCACGTTCGGAAGGAGTTCTTCCAAGCTGGTATCTTATCCTAACAAGTGTGTGGTTATGTCACTGGCACAGTCTATGTTACAACAGAGCAGCTCCTGGCTGCAAGTGGCAGAGTTGGACATTGTGGCCTCTGAACAAGAAGAGAAAAGGAAGATTTATGTCATAGGAAGTGTAGTCATCTTTCATCTCAAAAGCAATATAAACAAGTAAAGGTTTGGGAGGCAATCAAGCTTTTCAATAAATTTCAAAGTACCAGAAATTCAGAAAAACAGAATTGCAGTTGTGGAGCAGCAGGGAATTTCATTATGGTGAGGCAGGCAGTCTGAGTATCACTGAAATGGACAGAATTGTCACATCAGGTGTACATTGCTTTCAACGCTTGCAATGTGTAAAGTAAGAGCTTGGTTTCTTCCCCACCACCTTTTGCCCCTCGTCCCATGCTGCATCTTGACATTATACACACCTAGGAACAAGGGCATCCTCTGCAAGCAGAGTAATGACTTGAAAAACCCTGTTAACTCAGGCAGGCACAAACATGTTTAAGTGAAGTTGCAATTAATTCTCTGCTCCTGCTTCCCCCCTATGAAAAGCTGTTAAGCCATTTGCACTTGCCAAGGCCATAGAAATGTCTTGCCTTCCTGCAATTGTGCGATTCTCCTTACTGCATGTCTTTACCCTTCTGCCTAAAATCCAAAATGCCATAAATAAATGATCCAGTTTCCAAAATCAGAGATTTATAAAGAGCAACTAATAAACTAAGTTTTTTTTAGAATCTTGCTCTGAGATAAGGCATAAGATGACTTTGGAAAAGACTTTAGAGTATCTTGCGTTCACATCCAACAAAAGGACTGGTTTCCTAGTAAAGTGTAATGCTTTTTTTTTTAATTAACATTTTAAATTTATGTGATACATATTTTATTGACCCACATGGATCAGGCAATTAGGCTGAGTCCATTTACAAACAGATCCTTTTCCCTCAGTAGAGTCATTGTCTGGAGTTGAAGGATTCTGTGAGTCCCCCTTGTCAAAAGAAGCAGTTTCATATTATGATCACCAAGAAGAATGTAAGTGCTAAATAAATGTAGTGGCATTCTCTTTACTGGTCACAGGTTCCTGTTGGTAACTTGTGACATGTGCAAACACTGAACAAGCATGCAGCAGACGCGAAATGCTGAAGTCTGTGCTATAAAAGTACATGTGCCAACATGATTTGGACCTCTAATATGTCAACTTTTTTTTTGTTTTGCTTGTCTTCCACTTTTTTATTTCTTAATTTTGTGCACATAGTGTAAATAGATGGTTTCTTAGCCACTTTTGTGTAGCAGCTTCCTTTTCCGCCTTCATCTACCTGTAATGATAGATGAAATCCAGTTGCCAATCTTTTATTGATATCGGTGTCCTAGATGCTCTTGGTGGGGAGGGGGGGTCCAACCTTTGTTCCCAGTTGATTTTCTTCACTTTAGAAGCCTTTCTGGAAAACTGAAAATTCTCTTGGTAGATGCTAATCAGTATTTGAACAATTTTATTAATATCAAACTTTTAAAAAAATGCATTTTCCAATTAGTGGAATAGTGAATATTGGTTCAGTGAACACTGAAAACTGAGCTATAAATTCTCTTCCCTGACAGCTTGCTGCTTTGTTTTTGAACAGGAGATGTGATTGAATTCCATGGTCCGGAAGGAACAGGAAAAACAGAAATGCTTTATCACCTAATAGCCCGCTGCATCACTCCAAAATCAGGAGGAGGACTGGAAGTAGAAGTCATGTTCATTGATACAGACTACCATTTTGACATGCTTCGTCTAGTTACCATTCTGGAGCACAGATTGGCGCACAGGACGGAAGAGATGATAAAGCAGTGCCTGGGGAGGCTTTTTCTTGTGAACTGCAATAGTAGCACACAGTTACTCCTCACTCTCTACTCTTTAGAAAACATGTTTTGCACTCACCCCTCTCTCTGCCTTTTGATTTTAGATAGCGTATCAGCTTTTTATTGGATAGACAGAAGCAATGGAGGGGAGAGTCTTAACTTGCAGGAGATGAATCTGAAGAAATGTGCTAACCTCCTTGAAAAGCTTGCAAGGGAGCATCACTTAGCCCTCTTTGCAACAACACAGACACTTATGCAGAGATCTACAAACTCTGCAGAAAGCTTTTTTCCTTCAAAACTTCAACATGAAACTGATATGGACTATAGACCTTATCTTTGTAAATCATGGCAACAAATGGTAACCCACAGGATATTTTTCTCTAAGCAGTGCAATTCTGGCAACAGCAAAGGTTTTACAGTCATTTCTTGCCACCTCAAAAGAAACCATGTAGTGAAACGTTCATTTAGTGTTGCAGAATGTGGAGTTCAGTTTTAACTTGTTTGGTTTTTAAGTGTGTAGCAAATCCTGGTGCTTAAGGCCTGGTCAGGTCTAAGCAGTTTTTATTACCTTTTAAACGAGTTGGTTGTTGCTGGATGATTAAGAATTTTTGTCACCATTTTCTCAAAGTTTAGTGAAGGGCAGTAAATGGTAAAATTTTTGTATTACTGTAGACGTTCAGTCCAAACTAGCGAGGAATGTTGAAATTACTTGTTTGTGCTTAACGCATAGAGTGATTAAATCAAGAAAATGCTAACCAAAGTCATTTTAAACTCCTAGTATCCTTCAGCAATTTAACCTATGTGATACGTGGCCAAATGCACCGACTTCATTTCTGGGTCTGACTGCTTTCCGCTCCTCCTCCTCCAAGGTACAGAGCCTAGTTGTCCATGGGGGGGACTGCAGAAAGGAGAGTGTTCCCTCTTTATAAATATTGATCTTGGTTTATTCCTGGTAGCCTAGGCATATGAAATGCAATCACGACTTTGCCTGAAGAAGAGGATTCGTTTCCGCAGCCTGTTAAATAGCGCTAATCCCAACCATCCTCCAAGCTCACAGCCTCTCTGTTTACATTAGCACAGCCTGTTAAATAGCGCTAATCCCAACCATCCTTCTCCAAGCTCACAGCCTCTCTGTTTACGTTAGCGTGCACTTGGAGAAGCAAGGGTTGCAGGTGTTTCGACCCTTACAAACATCAGAGTTTGAAGAATCTACACCTATTGCAGAAATTGAGGCCTGATTTCCATAACTGAAAGAAAACTAAGGACCCAGCCCTGGGTACCCGTGAGTTTGTGCTGCATGCAGCAGACAGTTTAGTCTTTGAAAATAACGAAGTGTGGGTTATGGGTTGTTTTGGGTGTGGGGGGTTGTTTTTTTGTTGTGTGGGGTTTGGGTTTTTTTTCAGATGTACGCACAGACATACTTTTTTTTTCTCTGCCCTCCCTCATAATT
>NW_009260479.1:4362711-4368407 GCF_000687185.1 Egretta garzetta | reverse complement strand
GGTCTTCACCAATATGTATTTGCCACATGTTGAACATTTGTGTGCAGGATTTGGCATGCAACATGTTGCAATTTTGGCAAAGAAGATTCAGAACTTATGGGAAATGCCCTACAGTTCTGGCAAAGAATACCATATTATTTATTAACCTAGAGTGCCCTTTGAAAGCTTCAAAGTGCTTTACAAGAAAGAAAATTGCACACAGTACATTATTTAATACAAAAACTTACATTAGCTTACAAATTTAAATTACTCAAACGGGGGGGAAATATTTCTCACAGCAATGTTCGTTCAGTCATGTTGCACAGCATGTTTTATAGTTTAGATTGAACAGATTATTAACAAAAATGCATATTAAGAAGTATCTAGCACAGCATCTTTTTGAGGAAGATGCCTAAAAAACTTTATTGTGAGACACTTACCTTTTAATTTCCCGACTTTGGAAGCCAGCTTTTTCAAGCTGCATCTCTGTTTGGATTCCCAGCCACGTATAGCTTGGCGTGCATTCCCAGACTTCTGTATATAGAGCTAGGACTGCATCTCTCTGCTGTTGTCTATACAATTTGGCATCTCTGTGATTTGGCTGGATTTTTGCAAAGACGATGAGTGTCCTACCTCTAACAGCAGCCAGTACCAAAGGTTTTGGGAGGAGTGTGAGAACGATTTGTTTTCACTGGTGCAGCCTCCCACAGCGTGGGGGTCAGGGAGCTCCGGACCAGAGCCTGCGGTCAGAGCGGTGTTTGATGGCCATTGATCAGACCATGAATTCATCCAATCCATTTTTAACTTACCCTCTTGCATTCCACTGTGTCTTTTCACAGGGAGTTCAGTTTAATTATTCTTTTTGTGAGAAAACTTCCCTCCCCCCCGCCCCCCCCCATTTTAAACCTGCTATCTGATCACTTCTTCACGCCGTCAGTTCTTTCACTGTGAGACATGAGCAAACTTTGCCTTTTCAACATCTCTGCAGAGGTGATGATTTTATAGACTGTCGTTTCATTTGTGCTTTCTCTTCCATCAACACCAATACTTATTTTATTTCAGAACTTGCGGTACCCAAATACATGAAAAACATAGAGCTTAACCATTCAGCCCAGACTGGACCTAGGTTAGGTGGTTTAACATGAATAGACACTTCCACTGGGAATTATGAGGAGGGGCATACTTGATTTTTTTTGTAAATAAAATGAGAATGTTCAAGTAGAGCTACAGAACTTTCAAATGTGAAAATTACAGGACTACATAATATTCTACTACCAAAAAAAAAAAAAAAAGCAATTCCCTTTTCTATCAGAGAATACAGTTCCACTGACATTAACTGCCTCATAAAGTCATGCTTGCTAAAAAATACATCTGAGAAAAAACAGTGGAAATGTTCTGGCATTCCCATCTGGGAAAAAAAAAAAAAGGCTTTTATATTATTCACAATGTAGTTTATATTTTGCATTGTACTATAAAATAAATGCCTAAATTGAGATGAAGCCAAAGTTCTAATTGATCAAAAAGAGCACCTCAGGAAATTTTAAAATTTCCCAGTTTCATTTTTACTTTGAATGCAGACGGATTTTTTTAATTCTCTGGTAATTGTAATATTCATTCTTTGCACATTAGTTTTGGGTATATAGCAAGTCTGGCTTTCAGAGATGAGCGTCTGCACGTCCCTGTAAGCTTGCAGGAAGGATAGGCAGTGTGCAATCTAGGAGTGCACTGACTTTGTCCGCTGCCAAAATTATGGCATTTGGAAAAATGAACCTTTAGGATACAAGTCTAAGAAAGATGCAGTGATAAAGAACCTGGGGAGCAGCAATTTTGTTTGTGCCTTAATTAGCTGTGGGTATTAAAAATGGTTTTTACTATTTTTTTTTAATGGAGAATATTCTCCATTAAAACAATGTAGAATTATAGTTAGTGGGGAATGCAGTTTCTCCTCGTGAGCCAGGAACAGTCTATTAAACATAGCATTGTATTTAGTATACAATATTCAATCCAAAGTCTCCTCTTTCACCTAGCCCTAAGTTACCGCCCAGTCTCCAGCCCGCTGTCTGACCTGGGGTGACCTGTGCTGCTGCAGCGCAGGCCCCCCGGCAGGAAGCACGTTTTGGGTTAGTAGGTCTGCGCCGCTGGAAATCGGCCCTGCAAAGATAAGTGCCACTACATATCGTTAAGTATGAGGACAGAATGCACGTATTCCTAAACTCTTCATTTATCCAGGTGTTTCTTAGAAATGAAAATCCTTTTATGCCAGCGTCATTGTTCTTCAGCTCAGTGTTGTGGCTTTTGTAGGCATAGGAACTTTATACATGCCTTAGAATTTTTGTTTGTTGCTTCATATGCAACATCGAATTAAAGCAGCAAGCCTGAAATGAAGAGGAACTAGTTCACCCTTTTTCCCCATCCTTTTTGTAATGAGAGTGCTTTTTAGCAAAACCAAATTAAGGTATTTTGCAGGTTTTATGTTTATTTTTAAATAAACCGGTATTTCTATGGACACCTGGAAAGAAAATGTCAGCAAAAAGCTTTTTGTATCCCTAGACTTTTTAATGGAGCAAATAAAATACAAATAACAGTTTGCTTGGTTTAAGTTTCTACTTGCACATAAAATTCAAGTTTCCTTTTTCTTACGTAACCGATGCCAGCCACTTCATTTTCCATAGAGTTTGGAAGCGGCAGAAGAGGAAGGTTCTCGTGTGGAAGCATACCTGCAGTTGTGTTTTTACTGGAGGCTAATGGACAAAGGCAGAAGGCAATACTGTTTTGATGGCTGCTGGACATAAGGCTTGGACTACGTCCCAGAGAGGAACATGACATGTTACTTCTTTTCTGTGGCTGCTTTAATAATTGTCTCTCGACCCTCTTTGCTCAAATGTATTTTTGATACGCAAATATACGGGGGCAATGGGCAACATCACTTCGCGATCAGCAAGCCTTATGCCAAACTTAATACCCACCTCAGGAGAAAGCCATGCCACACCACCAAACATGAGCTTGTCCAAGAAGTTGCAGTGAATACTCACCTGCGTAAAACTGAAGTTTTAATGTTTCCAAAACCTATAGAACAGCATAAGATTTGAGCATTTTGTAAAGAAGGGGAAACGATGGAAGAGCTTGGAAGCTTTTGGTAGTGGAAGAAACTTTCAGAGGGGGAAAGGAGCATCAGTACAATGCATCTGTATGATCCTCTGGATAGAAAACTCTGATGCCCTGCAGCAGTCTCTGAAATTATAGGTCTGGCCACCCCTGTGCCTGAAAGAAGGCAGCAGAGCAGCACCGAGCTATGAAAAAGTGTAGTACGACAAAAGGGTTCTGGACTGTTAACGTGTCCAGCATGGTAATGCTTTCAAATGTAAAGCTGGCCATAGCTGACCTGCAGGTTCTTCCCACCAAGGGATGAAACTGGTGATGGGTTCCACTACGTAGATGCTGTATAGCTTGTTTATAATGCAGATGTAAAACCCTGCTCCTCTGGACCCAGAAGGCATTAAATGTTAAAACAGACTCCCTTTTTTTATGGTGGTTTTTTTTTCCCCTCCAGCTTTAGGCACCTTCCCAACAGTCAGCACTTGGCTCCAAAGCACTCGCACAGCTTTCTATGTCAGGACCATGCTTTACTGGAAGTGGATGGTTTTCTCCTTCACTGAGAGTTTATGTATACACTCTTAATTACCTGCACAGGCTGAGACACCTGAATATAGAAGACTGAACCCACCGACACATCAGTGTGACCAGTAAATAGCTTTGGAAATTTCATTCTGTTTGCAATCAGGAGTAATGTCACACTGGAGTAGATGATTTTGAAGAAACGGGGCTTGGGAAGAGTTTGGCAGCCCTCCCTCTGCCTTCCCACGCTGCTCTGCATCCTGCCCCAGCCAACTGGTCGGTGTACCTGCGTGGGCCTCGGTGCTCAAGGATAGCAGTGACAAGATGTCACCACCTTGCCAAATGCTGGTGAGCAGCCATGTTCTGGATCTTGGCACTCTCATACTGCAGGAGTTGGCACAACCCCTATAGTTTCTAATTTAAACCATTTGCCAGGCTTCTTTCTCATACATCTAGCTGGGCCTGTGCTAAAGACCTCCCAGCCCTGTGGGGAGAGATGAAAGAGAAGAAAGCTTGGTTTCCAAGTATAAGAAGGACAAGATTTTTAGGCCATTGCTACAAAAAGAGGCAAAGCAAGGCCATGAGGTTCCTGGCAGTGGCAGGTGAACGTCAAGGCCTCAAAGGTGGCTTGGTGAAGATCAAGGGACAGAGTCTACATCACCTCTACCAAATGTCTGTATTACGAAGAGCTGAATAGTATTTTTCACTTGGGATATATGCCTAATCCGACACCTCATCGTACTGCTGGGAGAGAAGGCCACGCTACGGTGGGCAGTACTGTCCCTGCAGTGTGTCTCAAAAGCTCTGCACAACCTCCATCACTGACAGTCCTGTCTCCAGCCCAACATCTCCACGGAGTCCCAGCCTCCTCCTCTATGATACCAACAGCAGTGCTGCAGAGATCAGTGAACATCCTTGCATTTGCCTTTACCAGCCATGGTGATACTGTGTGCATGGGTAGATGGTGCTGGGCATCGTCATCTGGGGCATGTTTAAGCCACGCTTTCCAACTTCATCAGTCTTCTGCATACCCAGTATGATGACGCTGGTCAGTCAAAATGCAAGTCCAAAGCCTTTGAACAGCCAGACCGCCAACAGCAAACCCATCCTCCGGACTCGGTCAGAACTTCTGTAGTACGAGCCACCAGTTGACCCCCAACCTCTTGTGCTGTGTGTTCCCCAGCTCCAGTGAAGAAGCCTTTTTCACAGAAGAGCACAACTTGAAGTATTATCCCCCCGTCGTGTAACAGATCTGTGCCACATTTGGACCGTGCAATGAATGGATTTAGAAAATCAGCGTATGGTAGTGGAGAGCTCGTCAGAGCAGGTTGATTTCTGCTCAGTAAAATCGCAGGCAGTTTTAAAAACTCTAAAGCTGCTTTTGCCTTGCAAAGTAATAGCAGAGTGCTTTTCTGATCTGTTAAAGAACAATTGCAGAAGGAAGCAAACAAGGCACCACATGGCACACCACAATTCACAAGGCACAAGTAAGATCAATCCCAGAGAGACCCGCAACTTCTGCTCTAAAATGGCAATAGCGGCACCAAAAAAAATGACTCTCTTCCCAGGGAATAAAAAATGGCATTTTTAGGTACAGAAATTACTCTAGTGTGGCCCCAACATTGTCAGGCCAGGGGAGCCTTCTCAGTGCTTTAAACAACGGCAGTTGGACTTGATCTTCATGGGTCCCTTCCAGCTGGAGATACTCCATGGTTCTATGACATCAGCCAAAACAGTTGTGCCATTCCAGCTGCCCAACATCAGGAGGCATTGGTCTGGTGAATACCAGCGGTGTGTCACCTACTGGGTTCCCCTCAGCCCTCCTCAAAGAGCAGCATGCCTTTTCTGTTTTGGTTCATGGATAGGGATGTGTCCTCCAGTGAACGTATTGGCTGCAGCAGTGCAGCATGGCGGCATTTCCCAAGCAGACCTCACCAGGTTCCCTAGACAGTTAACCTGAAGGCTGATCAGCTACTGCCTCGCTGATGTGAAATGCCACACACTGGAGGAGCAACCCAGCTTGTCTCGGGCACCTAATGCCACCCCTGAAACAATGGAGGGTTCTTCTACTCCAGGTTCAAAATGTGTGGCAGGGGGGCCGG
>NW_009260479.1:4359938-4362695 GCF_000687185.1 Egretta garzetta | reverse complement strand
GGGGCACCGGGAAAAGCGCCCCAAAGGAAGGCCCCTGCCACAAGTGGGAAGAGGCTCTGGCATATAAAAATGTGAAGAGTATTCTATAAAAATTGTCTGTGGCAAAGCTGAATAACGAATAAGAACTTATTAATTTCTCATCCAACAAAGCTCTCAGCTCACCCAGCCAGAAGCTGGGTGTTAACTACTGCTCGGACTGAGTAGGGAAGTGAGAGGGGAAGGGAGGCTGTTTGGGGAACTCCTCCAGGCTTGCTGAAGCGTGGGAGAAGGGAAAGCTGTATCGTCATCAAAAGCTGGCAGGCAAAGGGCTCTGTTTCACTCAGGAAGCTGTGGAAAAATGTCCACAGTGGCTAGGAATGGCTTAGCTGGAAACAGCAAAGACTCAAATGGCCAGCAGAGTGCAAGAGCAGCCAGTGGCCACCACGAAGAGGAGAACCTGGCTCGAAAGGACATACCGCCAGAACTGCTGTTCTGCTGCTCTGAACTATTCCGAGCTTGTCCTGGGGGCAACAGCAGATTGCCACTTGAAGCTCCTGTCCCAGCTCCTTCCAGCTGGAGGTGGGACACAGTTCAACCCCTTCTGGCAAGCGGGAAGCTGGTGGGAGGCCACCTGGGCCCCACGGCTGCTGAGCGGCCTTGCCCCATGGCAGAGAGCTTTCGCTTACAAGGTCATGGCTGAACTTTCCCTCATCCTTTATTTTAATGCCTTAACTTTGTGGTTCTGCAGTGAGAGCACTGCCACTGTTTGCACTTCGATTACCACATGTATCAGTGGCGCTTTTCTGACAATGAAGTCACATTTTGTGAAATTATACAGGTGCTTATATTTTCACCCGTCAGGAGAAAACGATGCTATTCATACCCCAAGCAAACGATATAGACCGGTTGTGTAGGCAGCCAAGGCACAGAAGTCAGTACAGCCAGGTGTTTGAGTAGCCCATGCAGTTAAAGGAAGGGGTCACTGTCTTGAAAATCCATGGAGGCATTCAAAACATTGTTACTCTGCAATCCTGTCCACACCAACCCTCCCAGGCTGATGCTACACAACCCTTCCCATGGATCGATACGGCCTGCACAAGCGCTCTGAGCATATTAAGCCTGAAGTCCTTAGCTAAAGATTAAAACTTAACCATCCCTGTGCCTCAGAGCAGATGCACAAAAGTATCTGCTAGCACAGTTGTCGTTTTGTGCAAGTGTCCTGTGGGATGCCATAAAACATCCTAACAACGGGCTGAACTTTCTCCTTCGCTCCCACAGGTGTGGTTAAATAAAACAGCAGCCGGCACGAGCTGGAGGCAGGCAGGACTCAGCCCAAAGGCACCACTGGCTGCTAAGTGCTCAGCAAAGGTTTCGTCTCCCACCACAGCAAGGGAGTAAGTGGGACACCCCCCCCAGACTCAGAAGGTAAATCCTGATGCGCCCCATTTTCGCTGTGTTCGCCACAGTAGCAAATCAGCCTTTCTCAGGGGTGGAAACGGGAATTTCTGACGTTTCTCAGGTCTTTGCTGGTTGCAGCTCAACTCCCGCTGACATCAGGAAACTCAGCCCAGCAGCACAGCCCAAAGGAGTGTTGCACCCGAGGCGCCTGCTGGGAGGTCCGGGGCGGCTCCGGGCGGGACGTTCCTGCTGGCACGGGGAGAGCAAGCTCGGCTCCTCTCTAGCGCACAGTGCTCGAACGCGGTGGCAGTGACTCCTCACCACTGCCCCAGAGCGCAGAAACCACCGAGTAACCCCCTTTCTCTCGTAGGAATCAAATTCCTTCGCTCTACGCATGGCTCTGCTCTGGTGGGCTCCCGTGCCCGTGTTTTCTGTTGAAATCACTTTTGGTTTGTAAAGCAACTCCAGTGGTTTTGCTGCTCTGAATGAAGGACAGAGGTGGTTATCTACCACTTTTGGTGACATTTTACCCTACCCCAGCAGTACTGGCCATGGACTGAACGTTAACAAGTCAGAGCAGCATAACAGAGCGTCAACATTTCCAAACAGGCTTTTCTTGTTGTGTTTGTTTGGGGTTTATTGCCACTACTACTATCTCTTCCAGGAAACAAAATTTCCCAATGCTTCCTTTTCTGGTAAGTCATACAGTGTGTGTGGTATCCTACCCGCAGGAGAGCTGAGAGGCCAAAGGCAAGAAAGGGACAGAGTGTCTGTGTTTATTTTCTGGACTGAAGCCATACTCCAGTTTGGACTGCGCATTACACAACAGTGTCCTTCTGCTCGTGGATTGATCAAAGATACCATGGGCAATGGGAGAAGTAGGGGGTGTATTGGGTTGAGCTGCATCGTGCTGTGCTTCCTATTGGTATGTAGAAAGGGGTTGATAACACAGCAATGCTTTGGCTACTGCTGAGCAGTGCTCGCACAGCATCAAGGCTGTCTCCAACATTCCCCACCACCACCACCAGTGGGCTGGGAGGGGGCAAGATCTTGGGAGGGGACGTAGCCAGGACACCTGACCCAAATGAACCAAAGGGATATTCCATACCACATGACATCAGCTCAGATATAAAAACTAAGGGAAAAGGAAGAGGAGGGGGGCATTCGTCTTTTATGACATTTTGTCTTCTGCAGCAACAGCTACGCGTACTGAAGCCCTGCTTCCTGGGAAGTGGCTGGGCATCACCTGCTAATGGGAAGTATAAAATCTTGTTTTCCTTTTGCTACTGTGCACAGCCTTTGCTTTTTTTTTTTTTTTTTTTTTAAACTGCCTTTATCTTGACCCATGAATTTTTTTTTTTTTCCTTCCCATTTCTTCCC
>NW_009260479.1:4326062-4359882 GCF_000687185.1 Egretta garzetta | reverse complement strand
TTTCCCTTCCCTTCCCCCCCCGGCCTGCCCTGCCAAAGAGGGGAGCGATAGAGAGGCTTGGTGGCACCTGGCGTCCAGCCAAGGTCAACCCACCACAGGGGGAGTACTGAAAGACAGCGCAGGCGGGGCTACAGAGAGAGAGGTATTTAAATGAACACACCGGATAGAAAGGGAACAGAATCCTGCAGCGTCTGAAAGCCAAGAGTAAAACTTTGAACTAACTCTTCCTTCTGAATTTGCACTTTTACATATACAGCATGGCTGAGTTAGAGCCTGATGATGGAAACATGCAGACACAGAACAACAAGGCTGATTTTCTGGCTCTTTTGATCCTACAGCCTGTTTTCTCCAGGAGCAAGGTCTAGCTTCTAGGAAAATACAAGTGACACAAATGGAAGTTCCTTCTGTTAGGATAAGAGATCACCAAATACCAGTGTAAAAGTTCACAGTGTGCTGAGTTCCCAGTATGTAGAATTGGTGACTGGCTAATCTCTGCTCTGGAGCATTCCAATGTCACTGTTGTCCTGCCATTTATTTGAAGCCAAAACCGTTATTCTTGGGAACCAGGTAGGTTTTCAGACTCTTTCCAAAAACCATTCAGTATAATTATGGGGTAGGATGTACTAAAACTAAAATTTTCGTTCATCCCCACACCGAAACGTCCATTTGCTGCTTGTAGGATTCTTGTGAATGAGAGCAGCACACAGGCAGGGCAGAAGGCATTTCATCGTGCAAAGCCATCCCGATATGAAACAGAACATTCAAAGGGAATGGAGAAACCCTTGAGCTCCAGCACATTTGATGAAAACTGAATGCAAGGTACATTTTCTTACACTGCGGTCTCCTGTCCCAGATTTCCTCCCTGTCTGCAACAGCGTGCCAAAGCTCAGAGCAGCGCATCTCCGCGTGCCAAAAGAAGCCTTTTGTAAACCAGAATAAATACAAGTAGAGATGGGAGTAGCGACTGGAGCCTCATCTCATTTTGGACTTGCCTTGTGTCCCTGTCGATTGTCTTCTCGCTAGCTCATTGGTTTTGATACTCAAAAGCAGATCCTGATAATCCTGGCTAGGGTGACATCAGGTTTTCAATACAGAAGAAAAGAGAGGTCAGAGTGATACAAAGAATCAACTCCCCCCCAATCCTATGCAATTGTGTAAAAGCCTTAAGTACTCCTGAATAAGGAGTTGCCTTTTTGTAGACTTAGAGCTTGTTCAAGTATCCATTTTTAATGCATGAAAGGAAATGTAGAGGACAGTTGAGAATGCAGCTTGCCAAAACTTCTGCCACAAAACAGCAAAGCTTAAAGGTCTAATTTAAGATGATTTAGCAAACACAAGTCTGAAAGGCCTGAGTATAGTGCAGCTGTGAAAAAAACGAATGGCCTTCAGCCACAAAATGGATTGGATAGTGCTGTAGGCTGGGTTCACGTTCATCTCCAACCACAAGCTCAAGTCACAATATTGCTTATTTGCTGGAAGTTTGTGTAGCTAACATTCACAAACATCGGCAGTGGTGACCCCAGGACAACCTATAGATTTAAAGGCTAATGACTACAGCGCAAGCTAAACAACAAACCTCTCCAGAAAACCTAAAACAATGTGAAGAAGCAGACACAGACAATAAAACTGGAAATAATTCCCACATGAATATAAAAAAAAAATAAAATTAGAGGCTAATAACTAGTAGAAGTAGTCTTTACTAGCCTGGAGAAGCTACTCCTTGAATGATAACTCATCACCAGACTCTGGCTCTCTTGCCCGCAACAGACTGCTTAAGCGATGTAGAACTTTTGTTCATTTTTATCAATTCTCTTCGTCAGGCCCTTGTGGCGTTGTTTCAGTTTGACTTTGCACAGAAGCCACCACCAGAAACGAATTACGGAGCGTGCTGCTCTGTTGGCATGACTCAGGGTCGTCGACACAATGAAAGGATCTCAGCCACACAACTCAAGTTAAAGTTGCCTCCTGCCAACCCACCACATGCTAAATTCCAGTAAATTGCTTAATTAACGTAACAAATGCAGACTGCGCTCTAGTCTGCGCTATGGGTAGCTGGAAACGCCCTCTCCTACATAAGCAACAATGCCTTGTCCTTTAACAACGTGGCCTAGATTTTATCTCTTCTTAAGAGCTCCTGTGTGCACACCCCTTGTAAATTTTCCTATTTCATTGTACAGAAAGTACTTCTGGTTAACTATTTTGGTAGTCTCATTTATATTCCCTATTTCTAGAAAGGCTCATGCATATGTTTAATGCATGAATAGTTCCAGGGAAGTCAATGGGAAAATTTATATCTTTAAAGTTAAGGGTGTGCATACATCTTTACAAAGTCAGACTGGACTTTGCATCTATCCCTAAAGCTTTTCTCCAGCTGTGTCTGCCAGAAGATGATAGGTAACCGAACCAGATTTGTAACAGTAGCCCATTATTCCTCCAACTGGGAAGCCAAAATCTACCATTGACTGTACAGTCACCACATATGGCTGGCTTCCTTTTTCCTACTTCTTTCCCAAAATACTCAGAACATGGGGCATGAAAAAAACTATTGTGGGGGCTAGAAAAGCGCATGCGCACACAGAGCCCGTTGCTGATGACTGGAGAAGGAAGCAGGCTGTGCTGACAGCCGCTGTCATCTCGCATGGCGATTCAGAGGCCGGCAGTGGTACCCACAGCCTCACTGCACAGAGGCCAGGGGCCCGTTACCAGACCGTGATGACCTGCACTCTATTCCACCTTGTTCTGGATCAAAATCCACCATCTAAACACCTTCTCTTCCTTCTCTTCCTCTATACTATTCATGCCCCGGTCACCTGTAGTCCTTCCCTGTCAAACGCATCAGTCATCACGCTGATGGCTTAACACCACGCAAGTCTTTTTGGTATAAATGTTCCACTCAGACAAAAACAAACAAGCAAACAAACAACTAATTGTGTCACAGAAAAAAAGTAGCTGCATTTTTCCTATCTCAGTTTCATTTTCTCTACTGCAAAGGATGGGCCAGTCTGAGGCTCCATAGAGTAGAGAAGTATGCTCAGTAGAACAGCATAGCTGCTGCCTACAGAACGTTAAACTATCAAGTAGAAACAACATTTTTTGCTCGGTGATTGCGTTCCCTCCCACTCTCACACAAGCCAAGAGGAGTCTCTTGTGGTTACAGCCAGGGAATGGGAAGACAAGCATTGGGCTGGTCTTGGCTCAGCTCGGTTTTTTGTTTGTGTTGGACACATAGTGACACTCCCCTTGTCAGATCCAAGGTCCTAAAAGCAATTTGTTTTCATTTAAAAACAGAAAAGGCAGTGCTTTCTTACCAGCACACACACTGGGGAAGGCTGCCCTGCTGACAAAGCAGCTGTCTGTGCTTCAGCTTAGGTGCCGTAGGTCCCGTGGCTCCCACCCAAATCTCGGGTGCGTTAGAAAAATAAAAGCACAAACTTTCCAAACTTTTGCTATCGAGCCAGCTATATTGGCCAGTTTGGCAACTACAGCACTCGGTTCTCAGCCTCACTGGGCCCTATCGGAGCCACGTGGACACAGACATCTGCTCACACAGCCCAACTTGCAAGACCAGTGCCTCAATTTGTCATGCTCATATAATAAATCTATTTGTTTCCCTCAGCTAGGGGTTAGTCAGCAAACTCTTACTCATGCATTTCTCATGCAGCAAGTCACACTTCCCGGTAGCATCCTTGCGAATGCGGTTTCTGACTGCGGCCTTACCTTCGCTTCAGGAGAAGCAGCGAGATGAGGTTGGTTTTCCTGAGATATCGATTCTCTTGTGACTCCCCACAACCAATAAACACCTAATTTTGCTACCTGTGGTGAGCAGTTATTGGACACGAGGTCTACGCTGTGTCCCGTACACCAGGGTGTAGGAAAGGGACGTTGTCCTCCAAGCAATTGGCCTGACCTGGGAGCGAGTGGCCAAGCAGCAAAGCTGCATTTCACTTGCAGCCCCTCTACCACCCCCTGGTCTGTGTCCCGGGGGCCTATGCGGAGGCTCTTTGTGGTCTGGGACACTTTTCCACTGAGCCATGGGAGATCTCGTCTGTCCTTCTGGGCAAACAGGTTGCTGCGGCAAGCAGTGGAGGTCTATCAGCGATGGCATCTCTCAGTCTGCCTCGGCGGGGCTGCGTGGGAGGGCTATCGCTGGTTATCAGCATCAGCAAAGGCACCGTTGCGGCTCCCTTGGCCCCGCTCGAGCTGCTGTGCTAAGGTGAGAGTTTGTGCATGGCCCGGAGGGGGGCTCAGAGCGAGAGGACGGCAGCGGAGCTCCCCTTGGCACGGCTCCTCCCAAGCGCTGGCTGACGGACTGTAAAACCTCCGGGCCCGAGTGCTCAGCCTGCCTCATCCAGCTGTGGGAGGACTTTCAGCTGCAGAGTAATTTCTCAGAGGAAGCGTCTGCCCATGAATTAGTGTCTCTAAGAACTAATTACTGGGTAAACCGTACAAACAGTCCCTGGAGTGCCTCTCCAGTACTCGGCTCTTGGGCTCAAAACAGACCAAGAAGATTTTCAAAGGACAGTCTGTCTGGGCAAGGGATGATATAGGTGACTCGGTGGTTTTCTCTCTCACAGCCTAAAATGACAGAAAGGTCCACAGTGGTCATTTGGGGTGAAAATTTATAGCTTATTAATTAAAAAAGAAAAAAAAAAGCCATTCCTAGGCCAGATCATAGATTCTAGGCTGCCATCCAATGTCAGGAAATGTTCCCCTCCCAGTGGAGGATCCTGGCTAAAAGGTGATTTAATACTTTCTGGTTGATTTTCTATTTGGAATAACTGCCTTAAGTAAGTGATTGGGTTGGGCCTGAGAAACTGTTTGCTTACCTGGCACCTGAACTTCAGTGATAAACTTTAATGTCCTCCTCTGAGTATTCCCACAGCACACAAAGGAGACTTCCTGCAGTCCCCCTAGCTGTAAATCTGACCTTTTTTTAAAAAAAAAAAATCAAAATCGGATGTTGCTCATTATCTCTTCCAACTCCTATCTATCCGTCAACATCCAAAAGTTTTAAAAGCCCTGCTTAAGCATGTCTCCACTCCATTGATGGAATATCCTTTAATATTTTATAGCACTGACTCGCACTTCTAAAAGTACTAATTAATCTCACTAGATAAAAACTGGCACAAAATGGCACAAGTGAGAATAGCTCCATCCTTCCTCACAGCAGTCGTGTGCCAGTTCATCTTGGAGCACGTAATGATTTACTGTAATAGTTTTAGGCCCGTAATGGGGCCAATAACTGGCATCTGGAAGCTGCGAGGCTCTTTCCCAATGGATGCCATTCACATATAGTTATTTAATTAATTAACAGCTCCACTAGCATAAGCCAGTAAAGGGGCCATTAAAGGTTTGTTTTTTTTTTTTAAATATCTTCCAAAGTAAGAACATATGCTGCACCCTGCTTTTCCCTTGGAGTGTGCATAATGTTAATGCAACCTGTTTATCTTATGACTAATTTTCAAATTCCACCTTAACCAGCTGCTTTTTTTTCCTCGACTCTAGGATTCAGCAGAGAGCGAACCGCCGGGCGTTCAGCAGGAGCAGCGGAATAACATTCTACCTGCGTGTGCTCATTCCTGCGCGAGGTGCCAAAGCCCTGCAACGGCCGCCTGGCTGCCTCCGCGCTGTTCCCAGGTGTTACACGTGATGCACTTCCACTTGCCCGTTTCTCTCCTGCCGAAAATAAATAAATACATCAATCAAGGTGCGGAGTTCATTTGGAATAAGCAAAATATCCGTGGGAAAGCAAACCCCACCAGCCATCGGAGGGCGTTGATCAAGTTCGCAAAAAGCATTTGAGAGCCCAGTCCCATGTGAAATGTGGAAAAGCTATCAGGGGCCATAAAGCCAGCAAAGACGGGTTTGGTCTGGTTACAGTGCCAAAGGATTTTACTTCCCAAATGATGAGGATTCCTATTCCTGAGGTTGCAAAAAAAAAAAAAAGGTCTTACGGGCGCTGGTCTGTAGCAAGGTGAAGGGCTCATCCGTGAGCCTCCCTCCTTCTGCAAGGAGCTGGAACAGGAGATAAGAGCGGCTCCCCCTGCCGCTGCCCGGGCACAGGCATGAGCAGCGAGCAGCTCTGGCTTGGTGCCGCGCAGCAGGCGTTATCTGAGGGGCTGCCCCACAAGGACATAGTAGACATGACATTGGAGAACCTCTGACAAGACGGTAATGTCACTGAACGATAACTGTCTGATGTAAACACTGCTAACATGGCAGGGCACAGCGTTGGCTCCCTGGTACTGGATCGTGATATATAGGACATGGCAAAAGTTACATAAACCTTGATGCAGAACCCTTGTCTCTTCTCTGGCTGTAACGTGGTGTGTCATTCCTCCTCCCGCTCTCCTTCCCACCGGCCCGCGGCACAGCCTTCTGCCTGCAAGGCTTTTACCATGGCGTGCTGCAAGGCTTTGGAAAAACAGCAGTGCCCTGAAGCGGCCATCACCTAGAGCCCTTCAGCTGGTGCCTTGTCCCAGTGATCTGCCATGGATTGTCCAAGGGCTGTCAGAAACCCAGGGGAAGGCCAGCAAGAGCTCGGTTTGATACCCTTGTGAGAGAGATGTCAGGTCTGCTTTGCCTGGATGTCAGGTATGGATGAGTGAAGAGGAATCTTTTTAACTTTCATGTTTCATGCTCCTGCCTAGGTAGCGCCTCAGGCCTGACAAGCCTGAAACATTCAGCACCCAGCAATCTTTCAAGTCCATCTGGGCCTCTGGAATTGCTCTTCAGCCTAAACCCCCTAAAGCGACGGGTCTGTCAGGGCTTCTGGGTCATGGCAAGACCTCAGTGGTAGAGTCTTCCTCCTTACAAAAGGTAATGGCAGTCGCTACTGCCTTGCAGACAGAGCAGGGACTGCAGAGGAGGTGGTTCCCACTTTTAGGCAGTTGCTTAACAGTAAAAGCACCCTCCAGGATGTGGGGCACGGACCGAGTTCCTTCTGCTGTAGGAGGACATTCCAACACGCATCTCCCACCTTCCTCAGCAATACCTCACCCCCTGTGATAACGTGCTCTCCCGGGCAGGAGGAAGGAGGGAGACTGTGCGTTCGTTATGGTTTGTGTCTGTATGACCTGTAATTTGCACAAACTCTATCAATCAGAAGTCCCTGAAGCAGAGGCCAGAGCTCAGGCTCTCTCCTCCCAGGAGAGTGCCGTAACCAATAGGCCATGCAAGGTCGTCTCAGCTAACTTCACATATCAAGTAGCTAGATACCTAGATGTCTCATATAGGCAAGCAGAGAAACAGGCATTTCCTGTCCTGAAAGGAGACAAATATCTCTCCTGAGTTTTTCTTCCTCTCCAGTGACTGTACGTGGAGCCTGGGGTGACTGAAAGAGTCTTTGAAGTCCAGTTGTTCAATAGTTAAATCAGGGCAGATGAGTTCCCCCTCTCCTCCCTCCACCCCTTTCCCGACTTCTCTTTCTATCCCAGTGAACCTTTCGTGTGGCCACAGCACTGCAGGAAGACCTGGGAGCACACGGTTACCCTAATCCCCTGCAGAACAACCGAGAGTTAGGGGCTAGAAGGCTCACCGCGGAGCTGGGGGCTCGAACCAGCTCCAGAAGTTCTCCTGTCACCCAGCGGATGTGCAGAGGAGGTTCATGACATATGGTTTCCTTTCCCAGCTTATTTTAATAGACAAGACTGACCACTTCTTGGTTCTTCGCAACAGATGCTGTAGACACCCATCTTCTGCGAAGAACTGTAAAAAAATTGTTAATTAATATGGTAATTAATACCCCATGGGTGCTCTGTGCTTTCGTGGAAAGCAAAGCAGCTATAAACCCAGTTCAACTTGCTGATTTGTACTGCTCTAGTACTCCAATGAATATACTCTTTAAGTGGGATTTAGGCTTAATATTACTCATCTTCAAAATATTAGAAGTATCCCACAGTAGCCATGACTTCAGATTTCTTGATTAGCATCTGTTTACAGATAAATTATCTCAAGGCTGAATGAACATTAAGCACATACATCTGGAATTTAAAGTAAAATACTTCTAACAGATTTTGCAACCAAACTAAAACCAAGGAGCAGAAAATCCAAACCACTCATAGCTGAAGTTACACTCAAAATCCAAACAGGTTAAGATTAGAGAGTGCATTCTGTAGCAAATATATTCCCTGGTTGATTTTATTTCATGAGAAAAATCCATATTCTGTCATAAATCTCACAAAAAAAAACTTGAACAGCTACAGCCATAGACTGTGACCTCGGCAAGGCCATAGGCCAGTCCAAAGACCCAGTGTGGGACCTCTGTGTGCTGACTTCCCACCTCGACACCCAGCCTTTAGACCAACCTTCCGTTTCTTTTCTGAGTTTGCAAATAGATTAGACTGAACTTGTGAAAACACGCAGAGGTTCTCTGATTCTCTACTGTGGAAGAAAAGCCAATTCACAGCCTGAGAACTTCCTGGGATGGAAACACGATGGTGCGATTCTTCTGTTTCCAGTAGCCTCACCGGAGCATCAGCAAGTATCGTTAAAACCATACGACCGAACTTTCACTGGACATATGCCGGATAGTGTAAAAACACTCAAAGGATTAACAGCAATTAGTGGATATATCTCTGGCTGTGCACAGACAGCAAATCTACAAAGAAGATAGATATAGGGATAGAGATATAGGATATGAACCTCCAAGGAAAAAAAATGCAGTGGAGCCAGAAATGAAATCATAAGAAAAGGTTACTTCTGTATTTGTAAAAGTGTACACAAACCCTTGTGTTACGTGATGGCTTCGTTGTATTGCAGCAATATGTAGAGATCCCGCAATAAGAGATCAGTCACGAGATGCTGGGGTTTGTACACACCGATCATGAAAAAGAGAGTGTCTGCCCTGAAGCTTGCAGTCCAAGAGGTTATTTCTTGCAAGTGCATCCACATGGTTGTACTGTCGATGTGTGGCAATCCTGTCCCAGGCATTAGCCCAAAATAGTTACTGAAACAGGAAAGATCTTTATTCTTTCGATGCTCATTATGAAAATAAAAAACCCCTATTGTGAATTTTAACAAGACCCATGCACTCCCTAGCTGGCTTTACTTCATCACCCTCTTATCTAGAAAGCTTCTCCTAACGTCAAACCTAAATTTTATTAGCTACAAATGAAGCTGGTTCCTTCTTTCCTTTTTTCCTATCCCCTTAGTGATCATGGGGAAAGATTTATCGCTCTCCTCCTTACAATTAACATTAACATATTGCAAGATTTTTATCATGTCTCTTCTTTAGGCTCTGCTGTTCCCAGACTAAACAAACAATCCTTTCAACGTTTTCTCCTAGGTTGTTCTTCCTATGCCTCTGATATTTCTAGTGTCTCTCTCCTGGACTCTCTCCAGTTTGTCTACATTTTTCTTACAGTGCAGTGCCCAAAACTGGACACTGTATTCCAGCTGAGGCCTTACCGGTGCCAAGTGGAGTAGAATAATTATCTCCTATGTCTTAGGTTGCAGTCACACATCCTGTGCTGCCTGCAGCTGAGCTGGGTGAAAAGTTTATTTCTTTTCACCCCCTCCAGCTGCTTATCACCACCCCTCAGCTGCAGGCTCTCCCCCTCCCAGGTCACCCAGCCTAACGGCCGTAGAATCGCTCCCTAACGCAATCTGGGTGCGTGATCCAGGTTGGAGTCAGTAACTCAAATAGCAGGCCTTTTCTAATCGTCGGCTTAGCAGACCCAGGTAAGGCTGAGGTACAAGGAGGTATAAAGAAGCCAAAAGCTCAGGTGAGAGGAGACGATGAGCAACAGGGTCACGGACAGCGGCTTTCGCTGCCGGAGTAACAGCAGCCAGAAAAGGATGTCCGATACCGTCCTTACGTTCAGCCTCCAGCCCACCCTGCGCTCCCAGTCCCTCCCTGTGCTGCTGCCCAGCCGGGAGGTCCCCTTTTTGCATTTCTCCTCCCAAAGTGCAGAAGCACTTCATCATCAGACTGACTTTACAACATTTTTCCCCACTGCCAATGAGCTTTTAAATTCAGCTTTTGTTGCCCCTAGTGAGACCACCCCGAACGGTAGTATTTTGTAAGAGCATTCACCGTTCTCACAGCCAAGGTGGTTATGAAAAGGACGAAGAGAACAGCAAGGCCTGGCCAAAATGCCCTCCTAGTGTGACAGCAATACCTTCATGGCCATCACCTGCAGCTTTTTGTCCACTTCTGCAGCCACCTTAGAGTGACAATGTTTTGTGTCTGCTCCCAGGACTGCACAGAACAGGGTCATAAGGCTTACGAGCGACACAGCACAAATTTCTGTTGCTTTCCTCCACTTACTCTGCCCATCGAGACCACCTAGCAGGACGCCACACAACCTTCTCATGCTGGTAGGAGAAATACAACCAAACATCTTGGAAATACTGTACTGATTAGACTGGAGATGAGCGTTTCTTTTCTTAACCTGTGGCTTCTGCAAAGAGATGATGGAGACCTGAGTTGGCTACTGATTGGTCTCGCAAGTCTTCTGCTCCTCTGCAGAACAGAGCGTTTCATGCTCGAAGGAATGAAGACTTAGGAGAACAACAATGCTACAATACTTTTGTCACAGTCCTCAGCACAAGCTGAAGAGTAAGGGCATTTCTATACCAACCAGGACCACCAGCCACAGTGAGACCATTCAGTGTAGTGACCCTGAGAGACTCCCTCCCACAGCTGACGTGACTTTCTGCCATTTAGAGGGAGTTGTTATACTTGTTTGGGTTTATTGCCTTCAGCTCTGGGTATACCTGCATCCCACCCTTTGCTTATCCATGCATCTTAGAATCACAGAATCATTTAGGTTGGAAAAGACCTTTAAGATCATCAAGTCCAATCATTAACCTAACCCTGCCATCCCACCACTAACCCATGTCCCTAAGCACCTCATCTACCCACCAGTTAAATACCTCCAGGGATGAGGACTCCACCAGTTCCCTGGGCAGCCCATTCCAGTGCTTGACAACCCTTTCGGTGAAGAAATTTTTCCTAATGTCCAATCTAAACCTCCTCTGGCGCAACTGGAGGCCATTTCCCCTCGTCCTATTGCTTGTTACTTGGCAGAAGAGACCAACACCCACCTGGCTACCCCCTCCTGCCAGAGGGTGATAAGGTCTCCCCTCAGCCTCCTCTTCTCCAGGCTGAACACCCCCAGGTCCCTCAGCCACTGCCCATCAGCCTTGTGCACCATCTTTTCCCCATACATCCTCGTTCCCTATTTTTCCCCTTCTTGTCTACTTTCCATCTCCTTCCACTGAAACTTTCCTCCAACAGCTTCCTTCTTGCTTTCTCAGGCTCCCCTCTGCCACTTTGCCATTCTCCTCTTGGCACCTCCCAGCCCCCATTGACCGCACGCACGCACCGCTCTGCCTGGGCACAGCTGTGATGACTCTGTCCATGCTGCAAAGCCTGGCTATTTTCTCAGGCTCTTTGGAAGTGGAGGGTTAGGTAGTGTGAGCTGATGGCAGGATGAAGTAATAGGAGTAGAGATGAGGTGAAGTTCTTGTTCTGTCTTGAACACAGACTGCCAATCATGCCATAATAGATGGTGGTTCTGGGCAGGGAACAGCTTTTCAGCCCACCAAAATTAGACCACTAAATGGAATTTCCTCTATGGGCTAATCAGGATCAGAACCCATTTCTCTGGAGATAAAAGGCACAGCTCAATCTCATGATTTGCGAGGTCATCTGGAATACAAATCAACTTTCATGTATTCATTTGAAATGTTTTTATGTAAGGGATTTTTTTTTTTAACCTGCTTGTTAGTGCCTTGTGCCTAAACTGGAGCTGTGAAGTGACTTTTTCTCACTAGAGGCTAAATAAAGTACTGTACTGTTTTTATAAATGTCCTAAGCTTTGCCAGAAGGCTGGCAATGAAAGAGGCTGGCAGGAGACAGGCACCGTCTCTGTTCTGTATCACGGAAGTAAGCCCAAGGACGCTGGCCAGTGCCTCCCATCTGCGGGAATGTGACCAATTAACGCGCAGATGATGTCATTGGATGGCAAAAGCACTTCCCTCGCAGCTCCCCCTGCTCTGCCAGCTCCAACCTTCAGTGTATTTTCCTCAGTCTGGTCCATGTACTGTAATAACTAAGTCAACTGGAAAAAATATTGAAGAAAAGACTGAGGAAAAACAGAGTGTAGGGGCAGCTGGAGCCAGCAAAGAAGGCACACTGAGAGCTATAAAGAAGCTTTGTGCAGCAGCTTCTCTCAACTTCAGGATATTTAGTTCCAGAGGAGTTGGAGAAGATGGGTAATAAACTGGCCTTTATTTTAAGGGATATCCCTTGTAGTCTCAGCTGCATAAAGATCAGTCCTCGGGTATGTGGAAACAGTGCTAACAGTATCTCTCTTTCAGTACCTCCTGCTGCTCACTCCATCGAATGGCCTTGGTCCAGCTAGAGAGGAAAAAAGCCTTCCATCCCCAAACAGTCATCAGTCTGAAGGAAAAGAGGTGATGAAAAGAGGCTGCGAGTGATGAAGTGAAGCAATAATTTACAGAAAGATACATGACCACAGCACTCAGGTGCCTGCTCAGGAACAGGGCCCAGTACTGCTAATCCTGAACGTGAGGAACACGAGCTTCCCCCGCTCCGGAGCGGGCGCTGAGTGCCGCCCGGCGCCGGCGAGGAGAGCACGTCTCTGGGCTTCATCGGCGGGAACCATCCTGCGCGGGGCCAGGGAGCACCAGCGGGGGTACGGGATGAGGCTGCTCCCAGGTCAAGCCAGGAAGGCATGGGATGGTGAGGGACGTGGCCGGGCTCAGACGTAGCTGCAGCATCGCTCAGGCAAGGACCTGGGGTGAGGACAGGAGCAAAGGCAGCTCCCAAGCGAAGGGGTCAGCCCCTGGCAGAGCCTCTCCCAGCTCATCTCACGCAGCTCCTTGCCCAGCAGCTCCCTCCCAGGCTGCAGCTCCGCCGCATCGGAGCTGGACTTGAGCACCAGCAGCCAAACCCTCGGAGGGGGGATGAGGTTCTGCAGAGGCTGTCGGTGCAGCCAGGATCTGGATGTATCCACGTAACTGCTTACAGAATTAGCCTACAGAAGTGACTACTCCACACAAACTACAAGTCGAGACATCCAAATGGCTTTGCGCAATTCGGGAGTGCACGCGTATTTGCAAATTGATTTTGTATTATTGCGAACCAATACATGCAGTGCTGATTATGCATATATATACATTCCAACTGGCTTTATGTTACTGCAAATCAATACATGTATTGCTGATTACACCTACCCAAGTTTATACATTTTATAGCTGATGGGGGAGAGCCAAGCTCTGAGGATGGACGGGAAGAAGAAGCAGTCTTACAGGCATTGAGCAGAATGTCCCAGGGACCAATGTGTTAAACTGATCAAAAAAAAAAAGTTTAAAATTTTACTTGGAAAGCAATTCAAAATAAAATTGCCTTGAATGTATCACAAGGGAAGGCCTCTTGAAGTGTTCTGTTGTGCTAGGCAAGCCAGCAAATGTTCACACTTCCTTTTAACCACAGTCACCTGCACACTGTTAGCGAACATTTTTCTACCCTCATCATTTTGCTCCCAAGCCTATGCCTTTCTGTTCTACCTCCACTACAAAACTGGCTTCAAATTATGTCTCAAGTCTGATGCGACAGAGATGAAGAGCAGAAAGATGCCAGATTGCTGGTGGGGGCTCTGGCTGACTGGTACATCGCTGGTAGCTGGAATGTGCTAAGACTAAGGGAGAGCAAAGGAGCCCAAGTTTTTCAGATGCAATTGGAAGGTTCCAGGGGACTTATCTCTGCCTTGTGAAAGGCTTTGCAGATCTTCCAACTGGTAAAATGTAAAGTGACACTAAGTGAAATAAGGTACTTTATAATTCAGCTATAAGTATCTTCAAGAACCATATGAGTGAATAATAAATTGTTTAATAAAATAAAAGTTCTTCTTGTTCTAGAAGGGTTTTCTTTTTAATGGCTACTTCAGATGTTCAGTTAAATGTATTGTGACCAATGTAATTATCATTTGCCTGTATCTCAAAATTGTCTAATCAAGCGCCAGTGGGCTACTTCATATGCACAAATACAGCGACAGTGAACTCTCTTCTTGTGGATTTAACCTTCCCTTTCCACTCACCAGAAACACAAAAAAACGCAGAGACAAGGGCTAGACATAAGAGTATCATCGGTAAAACTGGCCTGGAATAAACACAGGCTCAAAAATCAAAAGTAAGGTTGGGCATAACTTCACTGCAGGAGGAGAAGAGAGCAAAACAAGTGAAGAAAAAAAGGAAAGCCAGCAGCACTGACTACTTTTAGAATGGGAGTTTGCTCATGTAATGAAAGGGATTACATCATGTTTGCCTGCAGTCGTGAAGGGCTGAACTCGGCGACCTCAGATATCCCTTCCAGCTTCCCGGGCACCCAGATACCATTTCACTGAGCACAAAAGAAACACCTGACCCCGCTTCCTTCTGCCACTGAACCAAAGAGCGCAGGCTGCCTGCGGGCAGGAGGAGCAACGCACCTATTGACTGCTTTTTTAGAAAGGCACTCAGAGTGGACTCCACTCTCCTTAAGCTCTGGATTTAGGCAGAATTTAGGCACCTTGGTTCCAGAGGTGCCAAAGGGAGCACTGCCTAACCACTACCATTGCCTAATCCCCAAGGAGCCCTTCTGCTCAGCCTGAAAGCCTGGTGGGTCTCCCAGTCTCCCACCTAAGCTCTTCAGCAGCCTAGATTTAGGCCAAATCCTACAAATCACTTGAGGGATCACTGGAAGGGCATACTCAGAAGGCACTGACAAATGCTAACAGGAACACGACGACGAAGGTGAAATCTCATCTTTTTCATAGCAATTTGGACACATGCTCAGGAAGCAGGGTAAGTGCACTGTATGCTCTGCGCAGCCTAGTGCCACCGTTTTTTTCTTAAAAAAAGAGGGAACCCGGCTCAGTTTGGCACCCAATGGAAGAGGTTCCTCCAGGGCCAAGAGCCCGAAGGACAGCAGTTCCTGTGGGTAGCCCTCAGGCAAGGGCTGGACCTTCGGGGAGGGGAAAGGAGGGGAGGGAATGCAAATGCAGAATTTAGTGCTGGCTACATCCCACCAACTCTTCCTTCCCTTGGGAAAGCCAACTGGCTTTTTGACTCACCCTCTGCATAGGAAGCCTAAATGTCTGATCTAGGTGACCTGGCTTGTCCTGCTGGAGTCAGTCCCTTAATTTCAGCTTTTGCAATGACTAATGGGGACCTAAATTAGGTGGTCTTTTTTCCTGAGCTCAGTTCCTTAACCCAGCTTCCCTGGGATAAGGTGACTTGTTGCAATTAGCAGCACCGTGACTAAGTGGGTAATAATAGTTGCAGGTTGTGCCACACAGATTTTACAAGTATTTCAAAATGCCACCGAGCTTTACACTGCCTCGCTTTGCCCTGCAGACTGAAGGAGCAGCACCCACCAGCCCCAGGTACCAGGTGTGTCTGACAGCAGCGTTAATTCACCACAAATATTGTTCCCCCCTTTGTGGGGGCCGTCTCCATCTCTCCTTCAGGACGCAGCAATCGCAGTGTGTCGCCCATTCCTCAGAGCGGCTGGTATTCAGCAGAATACAATATCCCTTCTTTGGGATTTTGTATTGCTACTTTTGTATTGCCATTTTGGGAAGAAATGGGCGTATGGGCCGCCAGCAGAAACTCAGCAAGAGCTGTTGTTCCTTTTTTTTCCCAACCCCCCCCGCCGTGCCTGTGGCTGCACCCCAGCATCCCCCCGACTCCAAGCGCTCCGGCTTCAAACGCAAGGTGGATTCAGAGGTGCTCCTTTAGCATTTCGCCTCTTTCTTTTTCCACCCTGATTTTTAACCCTGTCAGCACAGACAGGTGCGGACAGATGTGAGCTCACCCTGCCTGTACTCCAAGCCAAGCCAGACTTGTGCCAGCCCCTGTCTAGGAGCCACAGAGCTATATTAGCATGGCTCAGTGCCCAAGCTAATACGCCTGCTGAGAAGGCAGGGGCAGAAGAAGCTTGTGTCTGTCTGCACAGAGCCTAACAAGCCTGCCCTGGAAAGCTGAGGACCAGCTACCTCTCTTGAATAACGGACAAATTTTTCTTAAATACGGATACGGGCACGAAAGCGAAGGGCTCTGATCATTTTGGGAAAGGCCCTGTTATCTTTCTTTGAAACTGCCAACGCTCAGTCCAGCAGAGACCCTAGGAAAAGCACAGTAAAAGCCAAGACGCTGGGGAGCTGGCCGCCTCCTTACCTCTGCTCTGGCCCTCCCAGTCCAGATTGCCTGTGTTTACCTCCCCTTCCTTGAGGGAAATGGAGCATAACGTGCACTTTCCTAATGCAATTTAGGCCAGCAGCTATTGCTTGAAAGCTTTGTGGCGGTCTGACATTAAAAAATTATAAATCTGTTAAAAAAGGTAACACTTTTCCAGAACACAGTCACACATTATATCCTATTTTGATAGAAAGAGAACTGTACCAGCATCCTTCAGCACATATGTAGGGATGTCAAAGAAAAAGAATAATTTTCAAAAGAAATTCCTGGCTGCTAATAAAAATTTTACTATCTGATCATATAACCATAGAATCATAGAATTGTTTAGGTTGGAAAAGACCTTTAAGATCATCAAGTCCAACTGTTAACCTAGCACTGCCATCCCACCACTAAACCATGTCCCTAAGCACCTCGTCTACCCATCAGTTAAATATCTCCAGGGATGAGGACTCCACCACTTCCCTGGGCAGCCCATTCCAATGCTTGACAACCCTTTCCATGAAGAAATTTTTCCTAATATACAGTCTAAACCTTCCCTGGTGCAACTTGAGGCCATTTCCCCTCATCCTATCGCTTGTTACTTGGGAGAAGAGACCAACCCCCACCTCACTGCCCACTCCTGTCAGGCAGTTGTAGAGGGCGATCAGGTCTCCCCTCAGCCTCCTCTTCTCCAGGCTGAACACCCCCAGTTCCCTCAGCCGCTCCCCATCAGCCTTGGGCTCCAGACCCCTCACCAGCTTCGTTGCCCTTCTCTGGACACGCTCCAGCCCCTCAATGTCCTTCTTGGAGTGAGGAGCCCAAAACTGAACACGGCATTCTTTGAGCCTTTGTCTATCAATACGGTGACTCAAGGCTGTTCCTGTTGCAATATAAAAATGCATCCAGAGTTTCTTTGTGCAATCACTACTTGGCTTAGCCTGCTAAGATGTAATTTCCAATGTTTGTGACCAGGTGGAAAATGTCTAGTAAAAAGTCCCATGCCAATGTGCCCAGTTTTGTCAGAAACCTAAGGAGAATTAGGAAGGGAGCTAGTTCTTAATTTGGGCTACCTTCAGATAAAAAATTTCTGACTGTATTTGTATTTGCTAATCAAAGGTCAGCAGCCAAATCTACTTCCCCATTCTAAAACCCCTATGAGCTTCACACCCAAAAAAACATCTGGGTATTTTTTTTCCCCCCATACTCTCTAACCATTATAATCCCAGAGCAGCATTTGGTGGAATAGGAATGACAGACAATTCTCTTAAATTAAGTAGACTTCATGAGGATCTTAGGACTATTTTGAAAAGCTGTATGTTAGCCTGAGATCTGCCCATGTCTGACAGATATTCGATGTTTCAGTGATGTTTTGTTAATCAGAGGAGCCTTTCTACTGTAATATGTCTCCATATAAGCCTGTAGAGAAGTTAATATAAATAAAAAGAAATAGCTGAAGTCTTCAAATCCTTGAAAAAAATCAAAGGTAGAAATTGCAGTTGCTGGATTTTCTGCATCTGAATGGTCAGCACAGAACAGGGAGCACCTGGAACAAAAACGGTCACTATATCCTTGTGATTCCAGAGGTTGTAGCAGCTACCATCCTGTTGCATATCCTTGGGAAAGTCCATACTGAGAAGATCGCACTGTGCTGAGATGCTTGAAAAATTATTTGGGTTGTGGCATGCAACAAACATCTATTCATTAAAGTCTTCCAATTGTGACCCAGACCTTCATCTTGCACAAGATCTATAAAAAAGGCTGAGTGACTGTAAATGTGTCCCTTGAAGCAAATTATGGAAGACATTATAGGAGGACTGGTTTCTAGCCAGCTTTTCCAGCTTAATGAATTCCTTTCGAGGATGTGTGAAAGCTCCATTGAGACCAATGGTGAGTATCCTTGGACTCCTTTAGGAAGATTTTATAAGGGGTCTCAACTATTGTATTCTTATTTTTCTTCTATTTTCAGAGAGCAATTAGAAAATAATTTGAAATGGTAATGCTACAGTTCAAACACTTTTCACTGTGAGAACAGACCTAAGCAATCCACAAAGAGTCAGCAAAAGGCTCTTGGGCAGATTCAGTTTTATCACGGTAACGATCAGCATGCAAATTATTGCAATTTGTGTGCTGCCCATTCTGGAAGAGATAAAAAATATTTTCCTGCATCTTCCACATTAAACCCCCCTTCATTTAATTAATGCACTGATCTGGACTTTCAGTGTTTCTACAGACATCAGCTATACATAGATATGGAATGAGAATACTAAGAGTCAGGGAAGACTTTGCTCAGATCAAATACCTGTAGGTACCTTATAATTATGATACCTCTTGCAGCAAAAGGACTACATATTTACTATCTATACAAAATCTACATATTTACTATCTTATCAACTGAATTCACACATTTTCTGTTTCTCCATTAGCAGAGACAGAAAGATAATGATCTGTAGTGTTACCAGAGAGAGAAACACTACTCTAGAGAATGGTTTGCTCTTTCAGAAACCATTGCTTCAATCGCTCCTGCCCAAGATGTTGGGATGAGTGGAGGAAGTGAGGGAGAGAAATTATGAACTATATGGAGAGAACCTACTAAGGGCAATGAACAGGAAAAAGAGGGATGTTTCATCTGGGAAGGAAAAGGCACAGGGCAATGGGGAAAAAGATAGTGAAGAAAGAGAACAGTGTATAATATGCAGACAGAAAGGATGGGAGATGAATGAATGGAATAAAAAAAGCGAATGAAGTTTTAGCTCAAAAGTTTATAAGGAGTTCTTTACTTGTGTGTCTTCCCATCCAGTTGTACTAGAACATCCTGATATTTGGCTTTTCACTTAGGTACGAGAGCAAGTCACAAGCCACACAGAGTTAACGAAGCATTACATACGCCAGGACGTGTCAGGCCAACTGTCTACACTCTGCTGGACCTCATCAGAGTAATTCCTGCAACTGCTGCTGGTACGCTTCTTCGTAAAGTGCTACACAAACGATAACCCGTTATTATCCGAAGAGATAAACATACAAAAATAGGCGTCGTCACATGTAGCAGAAATTACAGACACATACGAAAAGACCCGCTATTACATGTAACAAATAACCACATAGGTCTGCAGGCTGATTTTCAGTGGAGTTGCCAACCAGAGGTGCTTTTGTCTTTATCAGCAAGGCCTAATACATTATGTGTTTGTACAGACAGGACATGCACATCAGGGGTATCTTGCTACAGTCTACATTGACGGGCAACAGGCAAGAACCAGTCTTTCAACTTGTTTGGAAAGCCGAGCCATAGATTCTAAGCATTTCCCTATTTTATTGTTTTTCAGACTACAGACAGAGGAAAATTAATTCCCCGTGTAATTCCATTGAAATCTAGTACATTAACTGAGGGACTGCATTTATCTAAGCCTGTACCAATATTTATGAGATGAATTTAGGTGCAGAATGTGTTGGCTGATGGCCCTTTGTGGGGAGATGAACTGGATTGCTTTACTGGGAAGACACCCCAGCCACTAGGAGTGACAGTGGGGAGAGGGGAGGAGGGAAGAGAAGAGAAGGGCAGAGCAGTGTTGAGACCACAAGAATTGACGCTTAGTGAGGCAGAAAAGGAGACAGGCTCACAGGATGGCAATTCTAGCATTTTAATTTATATGTTGTGGAGTTTCAAAGTCAAATCAGTGACTTAACCACAGCTTTATCTACACAGAACTGTACCACAAGGAGTTCATATGCTTTCCATTATTTAAAAAACAACCAAAACCAGCATTAAATTGTCCTGCCAGAGCAACAGGAGTCCTGCCATAGACTGCAGTGGAAGCAGGAGCAAAATGAGTGGGACAATCTTTTAAACCTTACTCATTTTAGATTTTAGAAATACACCTGACTTTGGTGCCGCAGCAGCAGAGGTCTGCATAGCTGAGAATAAGAGACAGTTCATTTCAATACAGGGATGATGATTTGGGTATATTTGAAAGTAATTAGAGATAATAGAGATAGAAAGAAGCTGGAAAGGATTACAAAGAACATGAGGAGAAAGTGCAGTTCCTCTTTACAGAAACTAATGTACGAAAGATGTAGACCTTCCCAATGCTTTGCATATCCTGGAGATGAATTTTCAATCTACTTTTCCAAGCTATTTAGAAGTTCCTAAGGCTGAAGAAGATACCTCTTGCAAGACACAGATTTTCCACAGTGCTTTAATATAGATACAAAAAATAGAAGTCCATAGCCTTAAATAAAGTGGGTCACGATGCACAAGAATGTACGTGCCCTTTGAAACACTCGGGATCAAGATTCAATAATAATTTTTTCAGCTTTCTACAGGGGAAGTAGTTTAGAAGCAATGTGGCTGGAATGGCAATGGAAATTACAACATGGAAATTACTGCTGACTTCAGGGTCAAAATTAATAACAGAGTCAGTGCAGGATCAATTGAGCTTCTTTAGCTCAGTCTGAAATACTACTTACTTAAAAATACTATCAAATTTTAGTTTGTCACGTATGTTTATATTTGTGAAACCTAGCATCCCTATTCTGTTTACTCATGTATGGAGAAGTTGGGTCTCAGAGACTTCTACCTCTTCTTCGCAATTAGACTTTGCCACAATGATCTGTAATTTTGTCACCTCCAGAATGGATTACACAATAATTTAGGGCAGGCAGAGACGGACCTTTGGGATCACCAGTCTGTGGGCTGCAGGTTGAAGTTTTGACCAATGTGCCCATATGACACTCAGGCTCTGCTCGCTGCTTGGGATACCTCTTCAGTTCTAGGTATAATTTGTATGTTTAGTGATATACTGTTAAGTCTTCGATAATTTGGAACTCCATTTAAATATTGTGCCTCCTTCAAATCTGAGTTGTTGCTATTGGAAGCCTGGTTTTCCAAAATCAACAGCTGAATATTTTTGGTCTGTACATCAAAACCTGCCCTTGGTACATTTTGGGCTCCTTAAGTCAACCCAACTGTTTTCAATGTTATTGTATTTATGTATTTGCATTTGCCTGGTTGGTTTGCCCCTTCATTGATGTATTGGCAGGGGTGGGGCGTTCCTGTTTTCTTGCTGGACCTTCACAAAAGGCAGATCGCCTTCCGAGACTGGAGCTCGGAACATTCCTGACGTGCCAGAGGACTAAGGAGTGCTGCAAACTTTTCCTCCATGTTAGCACAAGCAAGCAGTATGAGCCCTCCAACATCAAGCAATATGGTTACGCATCAGTATGATCCCCTCCAGCCCAGTCAGACTGGGGCTGAACCCCGAGATGCTGAGTAACCAAGTAAATAGGAAAATGTGCATGTCTGAAAAGAGAATTATCACTGTTGGTATAATGACTACTAGGCTTCCCTGGAAAAAGCAACATATTGTGGTACTTTGTTCCGGCACTTTTTTTTCAAGCCACTATTGCCAGCTCCAAATGTTCAAGAACTACAGTTTGACCCTCAAAATCATAAGCCTGTCTGTAAAATGATAAATGTGGAGTTCTTTTACTTTGCTTTCTGGTTTTTGAGCTGTTAGGGTGCACCTGGGTCACATTTGCAAGCTTTACACTCTAACCATTAGGACTAGAAACTTACTTTAAATTAAAGAAAGAGGAAAGCTGAGTTTCTAACCTCATTACACAACTCTAGTAGCTGGAGTGTAAGTGAAACATCAAACATCACAAGACTTGTGATAAAATCATGAGTGCTGACAACACCAATTTAGAGTAGGAGGTGGGATAGCAGGGGAAACTCAGGGCAAATGGATTTACTTTTTATCTTAATGTTTTTACAGGCTGTCTACTTTTATCTTTAATCAGAAGTTTTCAGTGGCAGTTCTTTCTTCGCGTATCTGTGCATGACATTAAAAGGTCACTTCTGCATTAAGACCTGATGCCATTTGCTGACTGTATCTTTCTATCAGAGATAACATGAAAAGGTAGGTGTAGCAGTAGGTGTACACCTGGTGCTAATATCACAGCAAAGAGGTATTATGGAAGTACAGGTCATAAGTGCATGGCTGAAATGGTATGGAGAGGGATTCCAATCCCCTGTTGTGTGTGTGAAGAATACAGGATGTTTCTCATGGCTGTGATATTTACTGCCTGAGCGAAGAACATTGTATTGAGAATTTACCAGTAAAGCTGCACGTTCTTTGTGAAATGGGTTGTTAGAAGGCATTGCTTGCTCTATCTTTTATGCCTCAAAATTATCTCAATGAAGAATAACACAGGAACTTAAAAATCTACACATAGTTAAACCTTTCACTAACATCAATTAATTAGCTGTAATTAAGCCAAGTAATTAATGGATCACTGTGATCAACAGACTGACCAGATCAAGAATTCAGGTCGGTTTTAAATAATGCCAAAGTGGCAGCAATGACAATGTGGCCACCCATCTCTCCACTATCAGAGTTAACTTCCAAACCGTGCTTTTATTGTTTGAAATCCTCCAGTTAGAGGGACTTGCTACGTCTCTTGGTTGCCCACCTGCTGTCATGCTCTGATCTGTCACCGATCTGAAAAACGCCGGGGCTGCACAGTGGCCAGTTAGGAGGCAGCTCCAGCACAATGAATACTCCTGCTCTATCGTGATAATCCTGTGATTTAAAGCAGGTGTTAAGCCTGGTCCCAATGGCCAGTTCACTTCAGCTGCTTTGCACAGCTCCAGCGTTACAAGCAGAGTGCGCAAGTGCATTTCATGGTGACAAGCCAAAGTTTTTTAAATGACGTAATGCTGATATTATATATCTTCCACTCATTAAGCAGGCTCCAGTCCCATCTGGGTGGGACTGAGTTCTTCAGCTCATGTTCACAGATGATTATGTTGCTAATTGGAAGGAGAGACACAACCCCTGCGCGAACCGAGGGGAGGTGCTGAGGGTCTGCAAGGTGGCCCCTGCCACCGCCCAAGGGATTCAGCCCAGTGCCGCCCCAGCCCCTGCGCAAACCGAGAGGAGGTGCTGAGGGTCTGCAAGGTGGCCCTTGCCACCGCCCAAGGGATTCAGCCCAGTGCCGCCCCAGCCCCTGCACAAACCGAGAGGAGGTGCCGAGGGTCTGCAAGGTGATTCAGCCCAGGAGAGCCCCAGCCCCTGCGCGAACCGAGGGGAGGTGCTGAGGGTCTGCAAGGTGGCCCTTGCCATCGCCCAAGGGATTCAGCCCAGCGCTGCCCCAGCCCCAGCAGCCGCAGTAGCTGTGTTTCTTGTGCTGCATCACTGAGCCTGGGCTCCGCGCTCGGTGTGAAGGCAGCGGGGCTCTCCAGGCCCTCTGCAAGGTGCGTTTTTGCCCACCCTTTCAGCCCCAGTATTGGCACTGCTCAGATGAAGCTGTAACTCTGCACTCTGAACTAGTACCAGCACTAGGAAAGGAGACGAAGGCAGAAGTTAACGCAGAGGAGGATCTCCCTTAAGCCTTCCTCCTCCCCTCTCCCTGTATCAGAAGTGTATATTGAACAAGGAGTTTTCCCCAAAGAAGTGATGTTAAGCCGGAGTTATGTAAAGAAAAAAAGTACTGTAATTATGCCCCCCAAAATGTTACAAACTCAGGAAATTCAAGACAAGTATATATGCACAATCTTGCAGTATTGAAATGCAGAATTCAGAAATCCAAATAACCTCACGTTTGCTCTGAAGTGATACATAACCAAGCATGATGGAATTTTACAGTTCAATGTCTGAATTTAGTAGAAAAGAAAATTTAAAGATAAATGAGTTTAAAAAATATGTTTCAGTACATTTTTGTTCCACATATTGCTACAGGAACAGGGTTGAACCCTTTCATTCTCATGCAGTTGATTTGGTGCTCGGTCTAATTTGATAGATTCCATCTTTCTATAAAACTTGACTACAGAGGTCAAAGAAGGAAATGCATTGTCATCTCTGTCTGCTTTCTTGGGGGAGCATTGAGGTTAGCCTTCTGGATTTAAAATCTTACCACAGAGACAGAAAACAAGATTGGCTAACCACAATGACTTGACTCAAAACTGAAAATCTAAAGTCAGAGTTCTGCCTACTTTTTTAAATAAATAGCAATCCAAAAATCTAGGGCAATAAAACTCCATAGGCATCTCAGAATTTTATTTCAGCCAACATCAATCTTCCTTCTTTTCAGACAAGCTAAATTATACCGGTAAATCAACAATGTTAGATCAGTCAAACCAGCTGAATGCAAAAGCTGAGGGAACAGACCAAATTTGTACTGTGTATATGAATTCCTGAGATAAAGGAAAACTACTCATAAAGTTAAACCTTAAATAAACATGAACCCTTAGTAAGAATATACAGGGAAAAGGAAAGACTACAGTCCAAAACTTCTGAGAGGCCTCTGATTAAACGTACAGCGAAGTGGGAAATGGGCTTGGGTTTCTCTGTGCTTCAGAGGCTGCAGCTTCTGTAGCCAGGGGTTTAAAGGAGCTAGGCCAGACTTAACATGAAGACAGCAATAGAGCCATGGAGTGCTGGGGCTAAGCACCCCAGGAGCGTACCCGGTGTGATGGATTCTGCAGCTGACACTGCTGGAATGACACCGTCAGAGGCACATGAGCCAGCTTGTTCAAAGCATCTGCATGAAGTAGGCCACTGCAGCGCAGGCACTCCTGGGACTCCTGCTCGCTACCCTCACGGATTTCATTGCAGTGGCTGAAGACGTGACATCCCTGCCTTTCTGGTGGAGGAACCCTTCCTGCAGAGGTGGTAGATGCAAATGTGTGCTAGTTGCTGAGTCACTGACATGGCTATTAAACTTCCCTGTTAGTTTTAAATAAACTGATTTATGTTCAAGATACCAGACTGGGAGCTGCTGAGCTTCAGGAGCAGTATGCGTGTTTGCTTCTGCTGATCACACTATAGTTTCAGTGAAAACTGGGCAATGGAAGCTCCAGCAGCTGAGGAACCGTTACCCACGGAAATGCTAACCACACTGCAGGGTCCTGTATCAAACACTGTGAGACTCTCGAGGTTTAGGCACTCTTTTCCCCAAGGCCAAGACCTCTTGTCTTACATCAGCCACATCCCTTCCACATCGACCCCTGCATCTGCAGCTCCCAGACCACAAGGGATATGGGTTTTGAATGCTCCAGTACAACCTTCCTCAAGCTCGCCACATCTGTAGGAATAGAATGTCTCACTGGTACCCTGGAATAACCTTTAATCGAAGCAAATATTAGAAAAATTATAATAAAAGAATACACATGCACATATAGACAGCACAACCCAGCAAGAAAAATCATTATTTTCTTCTCTTGTAATGCAGATCAGCTCCAGGAGGCCTGTCACTGTTTCATCCAGCAAGCAAGCTGTGAACTGTTCGTGGCTAGGATCCACCATCCCCATACAATGGTTTTGATTGAGATTTTCTCAAGGAGTGCCCAGACATGAAAAACTGAACTTCCCTTAATGCAGAGCTCACAACATGCTCTGCTCTACTCCTATTGAGCAAGGGGCATCTGAACTTGTCTGTGGAAAGCAGCTGAAAAAGAAGGTAGAAGGGGGACAAGAAGGAGTGGAGATTACCCATCCTTTCACTTGGGATTCACTTGATTTCCTTTCACAGTTTGATACAGTAGAGGTAGAACAGGTCTATTAGATCAGTGAGTACGTCTTACTCGAAGAGCAGGATTAATATCTTCCCACAGCCATCCACAATGAAGAATGCTCCAGTTGCCAAAATAATTCTGTGCTGAATAGCGAAATCCACAGGTGGGAAGCAACTCTCAGTGAATTCGCTTTCTGGGGTGCTTAATAACTGCACGTACTTAACATCAGCACCATTCTTTCAAACAAACCAGAGCATTTTTTCTGTGGCGCCCTCCTGCCTGTTGGCCGAAGGGATCAGAATCCCGAGTTCTGTCTCTAAAGGCTGGATCCACACTACCAACTGGTGGGTCGATCCTTGCCAAGACATTTTTGGAGGAATTATAAAAATCCCTCTTAGAGAAGGGAATTATATGTGGTACTTAGGCAAAACAGGCATTCCATTTATAAATATAATTACTTTTGCTATTCCATCAAGAAAAAGAATTTAGTAGTGAGGGATACAACAGAGAAAATTATTTATGCATTGACACAATAAAAATAGAAAACAGATTTGGCTGAAACTAAGTGGGAAATGAAAAACTTGAGAAAATATGTAACTGAGATTACCAGTTGGGGGGATAACTTATGACCACTCTAGTGCATTCTTTCCGATGGCAGTACAGTCTCTCATTTTGCTTCACGTTTAGATTGTAATTAGGCATACACTTATTTAACAATAAATGCACCGTCTGACTTTGCATTTATCGGCAAATTATCTTCTTTTGACTGGTGACCTTGAACGCTGCAAGGCGGGCACTCTTCTGCAGCGCAAAGTAGGCAACGGGATATGGCTTGCACGTAGTCCCTCTATTTTAGTGTGCCGAAGCACAGGCTGGTGGAGAAAGGCATTCACCCTCACATACAGTGACTGGATGCAGTATTGTCACCCAAGGAATGATTTTGACCCCATCTCTTGTATTCATACACGTGTTCCTTTTACTCGGGGTGCTTGTCTGGGTATGTCCATTACTGCACGTCTTCTGCTTTAGATTTGTGAAGAATATTTTTATCCAGTGTCTTCATTCTTAATATTAATGATTTATCACATATGGTGCACTATATTTTTATAAAGCTGTAAGATACCATGGTGATTAACACCATATGAGAACCTAAATAGAAGGGTACAGGATAACAGAAGTGGCCTCCCAGCAGACATAGGGCTTTTGCTTGCTTTTAGGAAAAGGATCTCAGCTGCAGGATTTTACTCTGTACATTAGAATTGTAGGAGTTCCATAATAGAAGACTGTGCTGTACTTGACAATGTTGTAGAGAGAACAAGAAACCTTATGTTTAATTTCTCTCTAGCCTTAATTAGGATTTGCAGATCAATTATGTAAGGAGAGATTGATTACTCCAGCTCTTTTGATCATACAGATTCATTACTTTGATTTAAGAAGACAGGAGAAAAAGTGTAAGAACCAGGAGTATACCCTTGTGTATATATATATACACATATATCTCCCCATATTTCTGGTAGGAAAAGATCTCGGCTTCAAATAGCCTTGCAAATTTGTCCTGTCAATAGCACAGTCCACACACAAAATCCACTCACTGAATCAATATGGTAGTGAGAAACTAATCACATTTTACTTACCCATCTGAATGCTGTGAAAGCTGGGAGACACTGCAAGGCTGCTTCAAATGAACGCGTTACTGCTGGGCACGCTGCAGGCTGCTCCAGCATGCCCACAGCCCTTCTTTTCAAACAGCTCTATCCTCACCCACCTGGATTAGGGCTGCCACTGGGAGAGCCGCTCCCCCCTGCATTACTGGATCCAAAGCAAGGATTTTTCTGAAGTGTGGCAGGCCAGCAAAAAACGGCGCTGGCATATCTAAAGCAGCCAGCTTGGGGGCTGCTGGAAAGAGTCAGGGTGAAACCCATGGGGTACAAAGGGGCTGAAGATGTGGCTCCTGCCGGGCTCCCATGGGAGACAGGCGGAGGGGCTGTGGGGATGCCAAACAGCTGCCTGCGGGCTGGCCATCCCTGGGTGCTGTTTGATCCTCCAGGCCCAGGGCTGCAGGGAGCACCTGGAGGGCTGCAAGGAGCGTGGGGAGATGAGCACCAGCGGCTCCCCAAGCATCTTCCCCCGGGCAGCGCAGTTGAGGTTAAATAAAAAAATGCATCGGGGAAAAAAGGCCATTTCTGCAAAACTGGTCACCAGTAAAGAAAGGCAGCCAGGCCCCCAGGGATGCTCTCCTTGCCTAAGGATGAAATGGGATTACGATGGTAATGTTTGCTGCACTGTAATTAAGGTGGTGTCAGGACTTTCATTAAAAAGTGTGTTTTTGTTGAGGGGCTATGGCTTGGAGAAAATTTTCGCTTGAAGCTGAAATATAACATTGTTCTCAGCCAGAAAACACATGCACAGCCTCTATTGTATACGTAATTTAGAATCTCCGTATAGTCTTGACTATGGAAGCTCTACTATGGTTTCCATATGGGTATGTAGCTAATTGGTTTAAAGCATTAGTTATTAAAGAAGTAAAGGACTGAATTCTGGCTGGACCTCATGTAGGTGACATGGCCTCATTAACTGTCTGCAATTAACTTCAAAAACCAAAGGCCAGATTCTGCCCTTCTTACTCAGAGCCGTAGTTTTGTTGAAGTAAACAGCTGCAAACAAGGACTGGGCTCCTAGTGTTTTCCTGACCTCAACCCAAGGCACCTGCCTCTCCCACACTGCAACTCCTTTAAACGCCAGGCCATCCCGCCTGGGACAGGGATTATTTCCTTGCAAAACTGGCAATATATGACAAGGTTATTTCTATTAATAGTATCTACATCCCTACTATTGTAGCACCTAAGATGTCATAGAAGGAATCAGGACCCCCTCTGCACTAGGTGCTGTACAAAACACAGAATAAAAACATAGTTCTACTCAAAAAAAAACGTATGATTGAATGCACACAAACAAATCCTTTCCCGTTTCACAGCCAGGTTTGTATTATTTCTGTTAAGTAATCTGAGTGCAACGCACCACTCCTGCAAACGGCAAACACTGCTCGGAGATGTATTTGACTTTCAGCGTGATAAAGCCCTAACTCCACACCAGTCTATTGTCTTTCCCCAGAGGCGCACACGAAGCGGCCGGCTACTGCCCCGCGTGCTTGCTGCTGGTGGTGGGTTTCATCCTGGCTCGCGTGTAGCTGCAGTGCAGCCAGCATTTAGCACCTCCTGGTTTCAGATAGTAATTCAATTTTACTCGAGCTATTGGCATTCTACCTTTTTGGATAAAAAAAAAAAAATCACGCTGCTAATAATATGTCCTATGTTATTTCTCCGCTGCCTACCACCCACGTCAAAACTAAAACACAGAACACTGAAGTAATGGACAACAGGACGAGGCGGAATGGTCTGAAGTTGCGCGAGAGCAGGTTTAGGCTAGACATTAGGAAAAACTTCCTCACCAAAAGGGTTGTCAGGCTCTGGAATGGGCTGCCCAGGGAGGTGGTTGAGTCTCCGCCCCTGGAGGTATTTAAAAGAAGGATAGATGAGGTGCTTAGGGACATGGTTTAGTGGTGGGATGGCAGGGGGAGGTTAAAGGTTGTACTCAATGATCTTAAAGGTCTTTTCCAACCAAAGTGATTCTATGATTCTATGAAGTTTTTAAAATTAGTGGCATAAAGTTGTAACCAAGACATGAATTGCAACGAATTAGGCAAGTCACAAAGAATGGAACTGAAGTTCACCAGTACCTTGTGTAACTTGCTTTATGTGACTTCACATGGATGCTAACCACATACAACATAGCACCTTCCATTGCTCCTTTTAAGAACAAATTATATAAATTGCTAGTTTAGGAAGAGTTTAAGCATTTCTTCAAATGCTTAAACACAGAACAAACTTTATTCAGGAGGTAGCTGTCTTCAGTGAAAGTATTTATGCATTTAGTTACTTACCTGCCTAATTTAGCATCCCCAGGATTATGGCTTTGGTATGGAATAACTTAATGAATATCAGTATAGTGCATCAGCTACCACTTGTCAAAGTAACAAGATTCCAATGCAAACAAGTGATGCTTTTATTAAGTGCAAACACGTGCAAAATTAACATTCCTAATAAACAAAGCTTCTTCACATAGGAAGGTATTATTAATAACACTACCAGAGTCAGGCAAGCGTAATTCCTCATGTGGACAAACTCACTCCGAGTACCTTTTTTATTTCATTTAAATTAATTAAAGCAGTTAGAGTTAATCTGAAAGAAAGCCAGAAGATGCCAGAATGAATGAGTCTGCATGAGGGCTACACTATAACCACCAGTTTTAAATTCACACTTTGGCGTGCACAAAAAGAACACTTTCTTACAAAGATAAAAGCCTCCACGTGTAATAACTCGATATATAGACAAGCCCTAGGGGCTTGCATCTTAAGCACTTAACATTTTTGGCCCTGTCTTAGTGGATAAAAAAGGTGTGTTTCTCAGTCATATTAGCCCAGTCAAAGTAGCTTAATATGATGAAAAGGCCTTAGGCTTTGGCGAGGCTAAGGTGTAAAGGTGTGAGGTTAGCACATATATCACAGCGTGGGCAAGGCGGCCTTTAACACATACCAAACTAATCAAGTTAAAGCAGGCAGGGGATGGGGAGCCCAGACTGTGTTAACCCATGTTCATACAAACCCTAGATTAGTTTGTGTGGAGAGTAGCTGTTGTAGAATATTAAGTCAGGATATTTCAGGGTGGGGAGAAGGTGAGAAAATAAGAACTAGAATTAAATGTTTTTCCCCATAGACTGTGAATGGCACTGCCTCCAAAGAGGGCAGTTAGATGGATTTTAGGGGGACTGGATCTCCACACTATCTGTCCATTGCTCCGGAGTGCCTGATAACTGGAATTCTCCAGCTGCTGGGGAATGCTGCTCAGGACGAGAAGGGAGGCTCATCCCCCACATCTGCAGCAACAAGCATCCCGCCAAACTGCTGGGAAAGTCACCATCGCTCAAGGGTATGTCATACCCGCTACCCAGGCTGTGCTGCTGCCGAAAGTAAGCCAGATCTACAAGATGACAAGTAAGCAAAACTGAGGAGAAGAAGAAACAAACATTTCAAGTTTAAAACTAGACTTCTACAACGCTTTTGTTAGCATGTGACAATTAGCATATGCTAACTTTTTTTTTAGTCCAGCCAAGTTTAGTACAAATAAACTAGGAGTCACGTATTTGTATGATGTAATCCTGACTTTGCCACTTGATATAGGCTTTGTCTAGAACTCGTTTAGATTATCTTGGGGATGGCTTTTTTTAATACTGAAAAACCAGTAATTCAGCTGTTTCTGAACTACTCGGGTGAACACGAATGCAGATGTAAAAAGCTACCCTGGCAGCTGCTGCGGTTACTACCCCTGGCTGCCCGCTGCCCCTTCTCCCTGCAGTTTGCTACTCCTGCAGCAAGGATAGCCAAACGGGATGTGCACCGGCACCAGAATCCCCCCGGTTTTCAGAGCAGCATATTGAAGTAAGCGGATGTTCACGACAGTCAATTACCAGTTTAGGCCAGGTCAAAGACAAAGTGGTTCAATATACCGAACACTTAAAATGTGAGCATGTTGCTTAAATGAAGCCTTTGTGATAACTTGGTGAACTTTTCTGCAATGGAAACACATGTGTGAAGAGAACAAAAGTCACACTTTCTGTTTTATGTAGCGAACGACCATTAAACTGGCAGAGTTCTGAACTAGTGTCATAAAAGAGAAAGTATCTGGATCCCATTCCTGATAGAATCTGGAATAATTGTCTCATTCTTTCTGTTGCATACGCTGCTTTAGTTATATAACGGTACAACGATATTTACATACCAGTTGTCATTTTCCTTTAATTATTTCTATAACAGGAGCGTTTTCCTTAACTAGCTGATTTAAGACAGCGTCCTATCTTCGACTTGTTCTATGACTGTGCATGAAAACATTGCTCTCTGCCATTAAGCACATTGGGAACAACTTAAGATGTTTTGAAGTTAAAACCATTAGCGCGCCTTGTTTAATCAGTACGGGGAGGGTCTCACTTATATTTCAGAAACAATTCCAAAACCACTGAAATGTTTGTTTTAAGGAAGGTTAGAATGTAAAATTCTAGTTGAAAGTTTCAAAGCTGCCTGCCCTTGAAAGTTAATAAAAAAAGCCCCAGGTGTGTCAGTAACACACTCACCTGAGTTAGTTTGCAATGAACTGGAAGATCTCTTAACATTCAGTAAAGCAGGGGACATTTACTATTACATCCTCGCTGTAAAAATGCATGTGTTCCAGAGAGAGATAATTTATAATAGGTGGCTAGCATTGGCCAGGTGTAAATGTAAAAATGTTCCTGACAGAGCTGCTCAAATGTCCTGAATCAACACAGCACTCCTACACTGGATTTATGTTTGGTGACACAATTTCTCCTAGCTTGTCCCCCTGCCTTCACTGAGTGATAAATAATGCCAGCAGATACGCAGCTTCCTACAATTCCATCTCCGCTTTGGGTTCCTGCTCACAAGTCTCTCTCAGCCCTGCGTAGCTCTTCACACCTTTGATTGCCACGGCAATGGCTGCAGCAGTTCACAGAACAGACCTGCCGAGCTTTGTTCGGACACGTAAAGAGGTAAGGCACAGTAGTAAAACTAATAGGTGTAAGCCCCTTACCATGTTCTTGTCCTAGACCGTGCTACACCAAAGCTAACTGCGTCCTGCCTCCACTCAGATTTTATATTGTGATAGCTACATATATAGTTAACATAAAAAACAATGGAGGAAAAAAGTTAAAGCCACACATCTGCTTTTGCACAAGAGACAAAAAGCCCAAAGCTCAACCACTTACAGGTCATCGAATGGCATTAAACAATGTTTACGTGAGAGGACGGGATGAACCGTGCATGGAGAGGTGAGCCTAGTGATTTCACGGAACGCATTTCTGCTGTGGGATGGGAGAGTTATTCCCCACACACCTAGCAGCTGATCTGAGCCCAGAGCGTGCTCATCTGTCTCAGCTCAAATCGATTTGCACATGCATAGTAGCTCTGACACATCCGAGACTCACCCCAGCCATTGTGCGTGTGCAGTAGATCCGCACATGCACAGTCAGCGTTGCAGGAGATGGCCATTTTTTTTAGCAGACCAGATGGCAACCTGGCAGCTCTAGCAAATGCCACACCAGCGATCCCACTGCGCAGAGGCTGTGGCCTTTTACTTCCCACTCCCTCCCCTTCCCTGCTTTTTTTCTCTCTCTACTCCACCCAAGCCTGGGCCTGTGGAGCATTAAACGTTTGCAGTTTAATTATGCTAACTTGTCTGAGTTAACAAAATTCAAAGGCACTTTCTTCTGTGTTAGAAAACATGTAAACAGATTAAATTCCCGTATCTGAAGTCCTATGAGCAGTATACTTAACGCTGTCGTTTGCAGACTTCGTAACACAAACCTTTAGCTCAGGGTATATTTTTTAATTTGGCAGAAATGAGTACGTTCTTAGCAATAGCACCAAGAAAAGTCACACCAACAATCCAGCCGTTGTCCTTGCGTGGCTGAGCAAAACGGACGGCTCTATATCATTATATATACAGGTATGTATACATACTAGTGTGTGTGTAGATGGAGATAAATGTTATTACATCTATTTCCACGCAGAGATACGAAAATGCCACAAAGGTCCAATTTAATTATTCACAAAGCTAGGAAATGAACCAACGAGGGCTTTTTGTTTTGAAATGGTTCCCAGGAAAAGAGGCCAGAAAAGTCGCATTTGCCACAGCACCGCATTTTAATTCGGTATTTCTGAAGCCGACAAGTGAAAATTTTTGGGAAGGCAAAAAACCAGTGGAAAGGTCTGGACTGCGCCGTGTTTATTTTTACGTAAAAAAAAAAAATAAAATAGCGACTAAGATTAGCTCCTCCTCCCCTCCCTCCCTTGTGGTACCTGTGCGCTACCCTAGGCCATTTTTATCAACTGGGATTCAAGCGCAGAGGAGAAACCTGAAGGCCAAGGGAGAAACGCTTCGAGCAGGGCTCTCCAGACTTGTTTGTATGCCTTGGGAGTCCTGGCGGCACGGCTCCCCACGGTTTCCCCCGAGTCCGGCGAACTTCTCAGGCGCGCCCGCCCCAAACATGAGCCACCTA
>NW_009260479.1:4323711-4324293 GCF_000687185.1 Egretta garzetta | reverse complement strand
CAGCCACAGACAAAAGACCTAGGGGCCGGCCTCGCAAAGATGGCGCTTCCCCTTTCCAGAGAGCCAGAAAGAAGTAAGTTCAGCGTTTGTGTGTGCGAGGCAGAGAGGGGCCGGGGGCAGGCGGCCAGGCGCAGGCAGAGCTGTCAGCGGAGACTCGCTGCTCGTCGCCCCCTCCCTCCTGCCCAATGCCATTTTGAGAAGGGCCCTTCTTTCTTCTCCTCCTCTCCCCTTTGCACTTTCCCCTCCTCCTCCTCCTCCTTTTTCACCTTTGTCTTCCTCCGCCCGCTCTCCCTTTTCCACTTTTCCTTCACCGTCCCTATGCCTTTCTTCTCCTCCTTCTTCGGAGTTTCTCTTTAGCTCTTCCCCCTTCGCCCTCTTCCTCCTTTCCCCCCTTGCCTTTGCACCTTCCCCCTTCTCCTTTTTGGGTCTCTTCTCCTCCAGGACGCTCGGCTGCCTTCAGCGTCGCCTGGCTACTCCCTGTGCTTGACGGTAGTTCCTCGTCGCTTTCCCTTTTTATCCCCCCTCCTCTTTTTGGGGAAAGAAAAGACGGTTCTCGGCGGGTGGCGAGCAGAACACCCCCAA
>NW_009260479.1:4313383-4323381 GCF_000687185.1 Egretta garzetta | reverse complement strand
TCGCCCCGCGGGTTATTTTTGAGTCGGATGGATCTTGCCATGACATACCTGATGGCAGCAGTAATAGGGCAAAGCTGGGCGAGCGCTTTTTGGGAAGAAACGTAACGATTGTTGGCGAATTAGCCTCTGCGCTGCGGAGTCTGTGGGAGCCTCGGGGGTTCAGGGTTTGTTCCCCTTTGTTTTGAAGGGAGGCTTTCGGTTTGACCCCCCCTTGAGCGTATTTAACCAGGTGAGTTGCTGGGGCTTGGCGAAACGCTCACCCTAGACCTCACCCTCAGTTTCCGAGTTGGAATCAGTCGGGTCGGGAAAGACCTTTAAGATCCCCAAGTCTGTCTGTAATGTCACGGGGGAAGTCCAAAACACCAGCAAGGGGTTCTGCTGGGCTGGACCTAAACGCACTCAGAGACTGTGCTTTCCTCTTTTATATTTGTTTTTACAAATACATGTTACATAAATATCTCGGGACAGAACTATCATTAGTTTGGGATATATGGATTTTTCTTGTTGTCGTTGATGAAAGTTTCCCTTCAAAGATTTTCATGTTCACACCCCGGTTTTGGTGGAGATGCATTGTTTGCAGCTCCCTCTTTTAATTATCTTATGTATTTGCTTGGCACAAATTTTCATATTAGCGACAGTGGAAAGGAGTTGGCAAACATATACAGGCAGTAAAGTTCTTAGGTTCATCTCTATGCTTAGTTTTACATACTTTGGTTTTATTTCTACACATGGAATTCAACCCTTAATGTAGGAAACCTTTGAATATTTTATTTTAAAAGAAGTTTTAGGAGGAAAAATGCAAATACAACTGAAATGTACTGGCCTGCATGGAAAGCAAAATAGTGTTATTTGTGAAAAGCGATGTACCCTGTAGGCCAGTGTGAGGTTGTGTACACACTCTTGAGGAAAAGTGGGTGGTGAAGAGGCAATTCCTTTTTTTCAGTTAGGTTTTTGGTGTCATGGGAATGTTGTCGGCTAGTTTTAGGGGAAAATTAAATTTTCCTGTAAAAATATATACTTGCGCTGACACGACTATAAGAGTTTGTGTAAGAGACAGAAATGAAACCAGCTGAGACAAAAATTAAGTGAACAGATATTCTTTTTCTTCACGCTGTGATTGTTCCTTTCTGGTGTGGTGCTAAGTGTCCTGCATCCTTATGGAAAACCTGTCATGTTGGTAAAGGCGTTATGTCATAAGTCATAAACGCTTTTAAAACTAGGATTTTACCAAAAATAGTTATTTTCTAACTTTCACAGAGTAGGTACAGACCAGTCTTTTTCAGTTGCATCTGTTTTCAGGAGAAGAGAGTTTTATTTTCTAAGTTTTGCTATTTAGAAAATACCGATTACAATTAGCTAAGCAAACGCAGAAATAAAATAAGTAAAAATATTTTCTTTTTTCTTATGGCTGCTTGGTCCTGTCTTCCTTTTCACTTCTGTGCTTTCCAGTTGGATTAATGTGCCTCATGTAAACCAGATAAAAGAGCATATGTCAGACCATTTTCTGTACTGTAATCACATGTCTAAATCACTATTAGCCAGTCAAATTGTTCAACCGCTTTATCCCATTATAGGAAATGTTCCACTGAATGTTCAGTCTAAGTGCAGTCTAAGTAATGATAAAACAAAGAGCCCTGTATTAAACCGGCAAAGCCAAAATAGAATAATTCCTTAGCTATGGATGTCTCCATTAAAGAACAATACCATATTGGAAAATGCTGTAGGTTGGTATTTTACCTTCTTGAAGGCCATGTTTTTAAGCAAATTCAACGAATTTCAGCAGACAGATGGAAAACTGCCTTGAATCTGCTTTTGTGAGGTGCCAAGCATTTGCAACTCTTCCCAGCAGTAGGCTTGTAGTAAGGGAGCCCGGGGTTCTTCAGTAGGACAGCTCTGCACAAGTCTCTGTCATCCTGCGTTTTACCTGGTTATCCATGAAAAACCCAGTGGTGCTGTGGACGCAGGTATGTATAGGGAACAGCTGAGGTTTCCTATAGGCGATGAACCAGGAATCGGCGGTGTCAGTACCTGGAGAGTAACTGATGCTAGAGCGCGATGCCTGAACAGCTTTTTGTCATTGTTTGAAGGATATAGCTTCGTGAATAACATTGTCGGGAGACTTAATCTTGGGTGAACAGTTCATTTTTATTATTTATATTGTAACTGTGCCTAGAGGCCAGGGCACCATTATACTACATACAGTACAAATGCATAAGCAAAGATTGCTTCTGCACAAACAATTTCTTAATTTAAATGCAAAGATAAGACAGCATGTACATGTAAGAAATGTATTGGGAAAGCACAAGGGAGCTGTGAGAATGCTCTGAGCAAAAGAACACGCAGAAGTTCAAGTACCCTGGCTATCTCAGCATCGGTGAATGATTCATAGGCATCAGACTCGGAGGGTATATTTAAAGGAGGGTAGCATTGTCACCCTGAGGATTTTCACAGCTAGCTTGTTTCCTGCCTGAAGTGCTAGACTCGTATTCCTTACGTTTCGACAACTGGGTATCTGTATAGAGCAGCAGTTCAGATCTAAGAGGTAGAGCTAGGATAGGCCACGCAGAGCCTTGAAATTGAGAGCAAGTAGGTTGTTCATGAGGTGGTTCATCGGGAGGAACACACAGAGCTATAATCAAAGCAATGAACAAGGAAAATATTTTTGTAGCACCAGCTTTCGGATGAATTTAGAAGGTGGAGGGATTGCACTTACGAAAGCCAAAAAAAGATAATAAAGTTGCGTTACTGAAGATACGAAATGATGTAGGAGAAAGAAACTTTCAGGTGCGTGGTTAAAAAAGAAGTCTTGCTGGTATTGTATGGGAAAAATAGAGATAGTCAAGGGTCATCTCATTGTATGGCCTGAAATGTGGGAGACATAATTCCTGTGCTTGGATTATACCTCAGCTTCCAGGCTGTGGGCCTGAAGGGTAGGAATGTGATCAAAAAGAAGTTGCAGGGGAAGAGCATTGGTTCCGTTTTAACTATATTGTCATGGCATGAACAGCTGGTTGCTCATGAAAATGTATCAGAATAGTATTGTACAGGTGCAGTAAACATTTTTGTTATCTATTTTAAGTACTAGAGCTTTCTTAATCTATCCAGGTTATAAGCAGCACAAACAGATGTATCTTCTTAGCAAAAATTTAGTAGCAGAAGTCTCATTGGTTGTGATCGTGTTAAGTTACTTTGTAAGTCAGTATCTAAGCTCATTTTAAGTTTTATTTTCAGCATGCGTCAGACTTCGATGTATGCTACAAATTACTTTCGCAAATCTGTGTAGTTTAAACCAGCATAGGATAATTTCAAAAAGCATGAAATTTGTGGGAAACTTTGTGTGTGTTTTATTACTTATGTTTTGATTTTCATCCTAGTTTTTCATTACTTTGGCCAACGTAAGCTGCACTAGGTTTTCAAAGGCCATAGATTTCACACATGCAGATAGTTTTGAGGACACGTAAGCATAGCATTTTTGCCAGGAAATGATTATTTAAGAATTTTTATTATTACTTTAGCTGCATTTGCATTAGGGTAGGCCAATATTTAAAGACATCTACCCTCATTTCCAAAGAACCTTAACGTGTTGGGTGGATTCTCTTTATAGCTTAGCTGTGTTTCTTTAGTTCCTCACACACCTTCTATGTGATACTTGTAGTTTTTCCTTGCCTGCCCTTTTCTCACTTCAAAAACTAACATTTGCAAATGTAAAAACATAAAAATGTGCGTAAATACATGTTCACAGTTAGGGAAAGTCATTGCTACCTGGCAAGGTGGAAGTCTTTTGATGGATGGGCTTTGTTTATTGTATGGATAAGGGTTAAGGTATTAAAGCAAACAGTGGCCTATGCTTCTGCCTGTACCAGCCATGTATCAAAACGTTTGGCCAAAAGCCAGAAGGTACGCACTCGATCACACGGTGTGAAGAGATGAGGCATTGGAGAAGGCTTCAGAATCAGGACATGACATCAGCTCTTTGAAGGCCTTTCTGATCCGTTGTAGAACAGGACTGAGCTACGTGCACCAGGGTCCCCTGGGAACTTTGTGCCATTTTCTTCGGCAGCCCATGCTGCATTACTTCCTCCATCAAATTCATGTTCCCAAGCAATTCCCCAACTGCCTTATGTAGTTCTTGCTTAGGAGCCTGGCGTAAACTGCTCATAAATCTATTTTGCTCAGGAGGTAAATGATTTCCAGTAAACAATCTCTGTATTAATCTCGTGATTTTCGGTTCTTGATAGGACTTATGTGATGGACCACCATGAAAGTTGTTACACATAGTGGGTTTTACAGAATTCTTTTGCCACGTTATCAAAGCTGTTAAAATATTGATTAACGTGAAATGGTGTCTTCACTTGTGTCTTAAGGGTGAGTGAGATTAGGTTTAGTGTTGGAAATAGATGTTTTTCTAGAACCTTAGCCTATAGATTTCACAATTTGAAACAGACTGCACTTGCAAATGAAGAATTCTTCAAGTTGTGCTGTGGGTTGGTTTTTTTTTTTTTTTTGACATTGCAGTTGTTAGTTTGTTAATGTTTGTCTTGGATGATCTGTAGCAGTTTTCATGAGAGGACCTCCGAGAGCTGTCAGACAGCATCATGACAGACCAAGTATGATGACAGTCTGTGAAATCTCAACATACTAGGTATATTGGTCATAAGATATGTCTTTGCAGAGGTAGGAATAAGAACCCAGTCTCTTGGTTTCTACTCTCTGAGCCATCTACACACCAGTCATCTTTTCATCCTGTATTCAATGACACAGGAGACTTTTCCCAGCTTAAAACAATAAAACGCTTTAATTTTCTTGGCCTTGCTTGTGGATATTTTTTTTTTCTTTCTTGATAGCGTATTCAAGTCCTACTAACTTCTTGTCATTGTTCTTTCATAAGATAAGTAATTGGAAATGGACGTTTCTATTCTTTGCTGTCATTTGAGTTGAGAGATGGTTTTCCAAGGCAGTTGGCTTGCTGAGAACAGGTAAGCTCTGCCCTTCTCAGGCCAGAGTTTGCTTTTTTTTTTTTTCCCCTCCTTGGCCCAGCTGTCCCATAACAATGTTGGAGGGGTAGCAGGGTCATGTATTGAAAATAGATTTTCCTTATCCACCGCTAATGATGGTGCCTGTATGTTCTTATACACTGATGCTGTGGATTTAAGTTTTTAAGGGATGTTATCATAGGTACACTAAAATGTTAGGAAATGGTAAACAAGTGACTAATAATTTCAAAAAATATTGAAAGCTTTTCTCCTTTCTATGTTTACTATATTTGATTATCAATCCATGCAATCTGCATGATTCGTATACTTCGGATAAATACAGGTAAGCAAGATGTTACTGTAGCAGTACTGTTTGCTAGTAACTTGCATTGAATTCTGGTTTTTCTGTTTTCTTTTTTACTGTTTTTTATGAGGAGGAGGACGCTAAGCGTTCCCATTCATGCCACTCCTGAGTATATCAGATGGGGTAATCAAAATAAGTTTGAGCACTGCTTCAAGAACTACGTTCAGTAGGTTTTTCTAGTAGCATAGGCGCTTTCATTCTTTTGAAAGAAAATAAGATGGAAGTAGGCAAAAGCCCTTAACATCTAGAGTATTTATTACTTAGAGGGACATAGGCAGTGAGGGTATGGAGCGCATCAGGTGGTTATTTTCCCCAAACACCATAAATCTTAAGCTGGTTCTGGCAGCGACAAGAAGCGGCCGTGCTGCCCTCCCTCCGCTACCAGCTGTTTGTTCTCTCCCTTGTGCTGACCCAGGCATTTGTGTAGCCATGTGGTGAACTGCATTGGGAAACTGATCTGGGTTAAAACTAACCTGGCAAAGAAACGTGTTTGTGATAGCATGAGGGAGGAGGCCAGAGCAAGCGGCCAGGCTGTGGGAGAAGCAGAGCCACGGCTTTTGGTAGCGCTGCCAGCTTAAAGTAGGATCTGCGACGCTACAGCCTCCTTGGTTGTCTGAAAATGTGAGGGTGTTTGGTTTTTAGGCTGACTCCTTTGAGTTCGTCGATGTAGGAGTTCTTACAGGAGATTGTGAGAGACTTTTACAGCCTGTAGTCATGTTATGTATGCCGGTTGGTTGTTTAAAAAAAAAAAATGTTGTTGAGAGGGTTCTTCACAGCATATAGACAAGTGAGTTGTTCTCATCTAACTGATTTTTGCCCCAGACGTTGGCATGGATTGAATAGGGAACTTTGGTTCTCACTTTGATCCTCAGAATCATTTTTAAATTGAATATTCAAAGTACCCTAAAATAATAGTATAAGTAAAATGGTTTATGTTGACAATAGTTTCTGATATTCTGGAAGCTCCTTCCTGCAAGTGTATCGATATATAGACATTATATTAAAATAACACTAGATCTTGCTTCTTTCAGAATATTCTTCCCTTTCACATTTTTGGAAGTATTTTTATTAAATCACACATGCACCGAATCCTATTGCCAGCCATTCCAATATAAATATATAATTACTAATATTGAATGCTGTACTTACCAACATTCTAATTGCTTTTCTTGAAGAAACTGCTGGAAGCCCTATCAAACCAGGATGTTCCTCCCCCACCCCCACCCCTTGACTTTTGGCTTTGGGTGGGGGAAGAAAAAAAGAGGCCTTTTTTCTCTTCTGCTGCATCATTACTGACAATAAGTTCTTGCCAAAAATAGTTTTAATTAGGCTATCAGAAAAAATAATCTTGAGGAAAATGTACTGATTTTTTTATTTTGCCTGTTATATTTTTATATTCCTTGGAGCATGGGCAGTTGAATCACGTGTATGGCACAGTAAGATAAGAGGATTTTTTGGTAGCGAAGATGTGGTCCAAATGTGCAGTCTCTGCCACTAAATGTTTACCAGCATCTTAGGTGACTGTACAAGAGCACTGTCTGGAAGCCTTGGCTAATCCAGAATGACTTCTGGAACATCCCAGGGTTCGTGGAACCCGGGCTATTCCGATAACGGTGTCTGCCCTCGTGTCTTTCTCTGGCAGTGAAGACTCTCTATCTGCAGTGTTCTCAGTGAAAGTTTTCTCAACAAAACATGATAGGATGGCTCTGTGTTGTTTATTAATAAAGGGGGGAGCTATGCTGTACTAAACTTCGGGAGAGTTATTAGTAAGCCATTTCATAAATACAGACTCTGAATTACATGGGTTTTTTCCTGAAGTGTGGAGTTCAGAAGCACAGTGAAATGCCTTTAAATAAAATGAATATTTAGTTTTGCTGTATCACCACAGATGAATGGAACTATGTGGCCAAAAAAGACTTCGGGGTGATCTTGCTCATCCTTCTGTGCTGTGTATCTGTACCATTTCTGACAAATGTTTCTCCAACTTATTTTTAAAGTATTTGGTGAATGCAATTCCACTGCATCTCTAGGCAATTGGTTTCGGTAACCAATTTTCTAAAGTATAAAACAAATATTCTTCACTGCTGATTAAGCCCGTTGTCTTGTATTACTCACATTTAAGACTCCAGAGCTGAAATGGAGAAAAATTTTTATAATAAACTTTTACTTATTAGGAGATCGTCTCCTTTGTTCTGCACTGAACAATTTTAGCCTTTATAACAACATAATGTTGACTTACCTGATTTATCCTTTGAAAGTTCGCTAGTCTTTATTAAGTTTCACTTGCTTGACATGAGCCACTTCTAAATTTATCAGAATGATTTTTATTAAGATCTTGTCCTCTAAAATGTTTATAGCCCTTGCCTCAGCCACGTGTCGTATGCAGCTCTTCTGCGCGTGTGAATTTCCTCACGCCGGTCCTGGAGGAAGGAACTTTCCTGCAATGCTCTTCCACCTTGATTGAAATTAATTTGCAGATAAATACCCTTTGAGTGCTCTAGTTCCTTGTTGCTGACCTGTCTTAGGGCAATTTCACCAGGGCTGTATTATGGAAGATGATCACTCATAGTTTAGAGATTACTTCTAACTATAGTGTGAATTTCTTCCAGTCCTGCTGACTTGAATTGCCCTGATTATTTAGCCCAATAACAAAATCAGTTTTTCGTATTAGCTACAATAAATCTGTTCTATGAAGGCTGAAATACAGAGAAGGGCATTTGATTCTGTTTTGTTATCTGTTTGTTCTTCTTTAACGTTGTTATGTACTGATTTTGTATTTTTATTCTTACTTCTAAAATATTTCTGAAACTTTGTTTGCCTTTTATATTGCACAGTGCTAATAATGCATGCTGTGCTTTTATCTCTTTCGATTTTTATCCCTGACAGTTTATGCTGTTCCTTTATATTCATTAAAATGCCCTTGTTTCCATTCCTAATATGATTCTTTCTAGTTTCAGACCCTTATTACTGGCTGCTTTTGATGCAGCCGGTATTGTTCATACTACGTTCCCTATCTTTCCCCTGCATTGGAATACTTTGCCATTGTGCATATTCGAGTGCAATAACTGCCAGTCCTTGTTTAAATCGCAAACTCAAGGGATTCTATTCGCAAGTTCAAAGAGTTTGCTGAAATTTCTTTTCTTATTTCAGTTAATTGAAGATAAAAAATTGTTCTCCTTTTTCTACTGCTCTCATTTTTTCCCCTTCCTTGGCACAGTGAATGCTTCTCGTTACCACTTCCAGCCAAATCACTGTACACATTGAGATGTTTAAAATGGAGCCTGCCCTAATAGAGTGAAGTGTGAAGTAACTGCTCTTCTGGCATCCTCAACTTTGTGAAACAGTTGTCCTCAACATTTTCACAAACATGTTGGGCTGTTTTTTCTGTTATTTTGGTTTTCTAGTAGATGTCTGGGTGATGAAGGCCTCCTCTTACCCTCAAGATACATGCTCTGAAAGCTTCTGTTAGTTGCTTTGAGAGGTTTACCATCTTCCCCTCATTTGGTCAGTGGAAGTTTTTCTCTGCCGGCCTTTCCAGTTCCGTAGTCCCTAGATCCCATTCTCTGTTACTTATGCTTTTATTTCTACTCCAGCTTTTTTCCTTCTCCTCTGTTGGGTTTTTTTTTTTTCCCTCCTTGTAATAAAAGCAAGTGGGTATAATATTTTTTTCTTACTGTGGCCCACCAAACTGCACAAGACGAGAACTTCACTTGGAAATGGTCCAGATGCTTTTCATTGTGAAGAAAGTCTTGGAAAAGGGGATTTTGAAATAAAATTGAAAATAAAGTGAAAAGAACTGTTAATTTCAATTTCCTTAAATGTCACCACTTATAAACGGGGCTAATTCCTGGCTGTGGTTGTGTTTTGTATTGATTAGTGGCATGGTTGTCCCTAGCAATAGTGTTCTGGCACCTGAAGCGCTCAGCTTCTTCACGGTGGCCGTGTCTGTGCTCATAAAAAACCCAACTGGGAAAGTTTGGAGTCTCTGGATGCCATCATCCCCCTTGTCAGATTATTGCAGCCGTTGCTTTTACAGTTTCGACCTGGGCCTGCCGGCATTCTTCCGAACGGTTCTCAAGGCTGGCCCGAGGGTTTGTGTGGGCCACGCACTGTTCCCAACCCAGTTTACGTGTGGCTGCTTTGTTTGGGAGTTTGGGAATGAGATAGCATGGATGTAGGCTGTTCTGTGCTAGTCGGCCTCAAGGCCAGCATCATCAACTATGTTTAATTTACTAGTATAACTATAACCCGTGGTGTTTTGGTTTGGTTGGTTTTCTTTTTTTTTTTTTTTTTTTTTTTAAAGGAGGAATTCAATGAAACTGATAGAATTCTCATCAGTTTTACTTTCAGCCTCCTGGGCAAACACTGTGCCACAGTTAATGTTCTCTAACCCATGGGGATGTAAATTTAGGAAGAACAGCTCACAGCAGAATTGCTCTAGAGGGAGCAGAGGAGATGGGATGTACAAGCCGTAAGGCTCTGGGAAACGCTGGCTTTCAGTGCTACTTCAGTTTTCTGACACACAATTTTTCCTGGTTCATGTTTTGCCTAATTAACCTTGCATCAGGCATCCTGGTAGAGATTTATACAAAGGAAAGTGCAAAACAGATTCAGCGGGAATTCTAATTTATTTTTCTGGCTGTGTCTTCCAGAAACCCGTT
>NW_009260479.1:4309002-4313360 GCF_000687185.1 Egretta garzetta | reverse complement strand
GGGAGGGGCTGGGGGGACTGGGGTAATTCAGGAAATAAAAGATCTGTAAGCAAGATGATTTAAAGAAATTATTTCCCTAAGGTCTTTCATGTAGCAGTAAGGGTTGGCTCATGGCTGGCTATTCTGTGGCCTCTTTGTAATGAAATGGGAGAGGATTCTTTGTCCCGTCGTGTGCTGTGTACAGCTTGGAGATACAATCATTTCTGTTTCGAATGTGTTTTGGTAAAGAATAAATATAAAAACTTGGTAAACTGACTCACGTATTCTGTGTGCTCTATGTGTGGTCTTCTCAGATAAAGACACACTGGTAGAACAGAACAGAGAAAGTACTGTTAATTGTATATCTACTTTATGGACAAGCAGAAAATCTTGATCTCAAGGCTCGTTAACCAGACACTGTCAGTAGGGGGTTAAATTACTGATAACTTAATGTAAATAAATAGTGTTTTAAGAATTATCTTCAGTTTGCTTTTTTCAATTAATACGTCTTTTTTCATTTTATTTGCTTTAGACTGTCTGGATAGGCAAAAATAACCTCTTTTTAAATTGTTAGCTTGACCATGTTATTTTAAAGGCTTTTTTAGACCAGTGAGAGTTTCTTGTCTATACTTAGTTAACATGCTCACACTTCAAAAAAGTGAAGTCATAACTGTCTTGGACATGTATAAACTTGTTGAGTTGAAGCTTGGGCTCTCAGCTGTCCTGTATCTTCGAAGGTGCACCGTTTTCCTTATTTGACTAGAATTTGGGAAAGTGTTTTGATAACGTTTGTCAGCTCACTTTTATCTAAAGGCTATAAATGTTGTTAAATTGAGTTGTTGAGTTTTTCTGGTGGTTCTTTTTTTCTGTTTTGTTTTGTTTTTGTTGTCCCCCAATACATAGCCCTCGGTATGAACCTGGGGAATATACAGCTGCATGGATGTGACCACGTCATGTGGTGTGGGAGCGTATTCCATAACAGCTATTAGTAATGGGCCTTGGGGACAGGGCAGAGACTGAATTCTAGCTCCCATAGTCATGCCACCTAGGTTTCTTTTTTCAGCAGTATTGTGATGGTCTAGTTTCTTTCTGACTTGTTTTCTTTCGAAGCTTTAAAAGAATAATTATATTTATTTTACTGCTGTAAGGGAGCTTACTAATGAATAGGAGGAAGTGTACTCAAATTCTGCTGAAGTCTTTATGCTTAGTCAGAAGAGAACCAGGTACTTCCAAAATGCAATTCAGAAGGACCAAGGTCTGAGCAGGGAGTTCCTTTAGAGCCATCTGATAGGAAATCCTGGATGGAAGGGTTGAGGTGTGATTTAGGCCATCTGAATATCACCATTATGCCCTGATCTCTGTTGTCTGTACATGGTTTGTTATAACATAAGTTATTTTGAATAGGGTCCTGCCGTCAGATTTCAGGGCTGTGTATAATTGCACAGCTATGTAAACAGTGAATTGAACTTCAAAAATATTTGCAAACCATTTGGGGAACTGACTCTGACTTGCTTTGAGCAGGAGGTTGGGCTAGCTGACCTTCCAGGTCTTTTCCAACCTGAGTTATTCTATGATCCTGTTCTCTGAGCATCCTTTCTGATGGTCATGTCCATTATTTATGTTGTATCCAATTGCTTTTACACAGCGAATTATGTGTAATGACCTTTATTTTATGGAAGGTGTTTTCCTGTATTATATCTTGAAAGAAAATAGTTACTAAATCTCTTTGTTTCATTGTCTGTGTTCCTTATTCCCTCTGTCACCTGATACTTGCTGTATCTAGTAATCTATGTGATTCCACATATACTAAATAAATTATTACTTCCTTACTATGTTGTTTTTTTTTTTCCCAGAAATGGTGTCACCTGGCATTCCAGATTTTCTTCTGAAAGGGTATTTTTGAAAGTTTATCTGCTAGAAAAGGGTAGAGTTATTTTAAGTGTTTTAAAGAAAATATGTTGGAATTTGTATTCTGATTGGATTTCCATCATACACTGTTGAAAACAGTTTTGTCCTGCCTGTGCTGGCAGCTAACAACGCATGTCATTAGGAATCAGTCATTTTCTGATGGCACCTGAGTGTTTAGGTATTGCCTGTTTTCTACCTCTTCTTGCATCTTCTTTTCAACTTGAGGTCTATTTGTCTATGCTGGTTTTTAGTCTGAATTCATTTTTTCTGAATTAATTTGCTCAGCTCTATATTTCCATTTCTGGTAAGCAGTTATCGCTTCAGTTACGCAACAGAGTTTACCCGTACCAGCACTTCGTAGTAGTGTAAAATGGACACAGGTCACGAGACTCTTGTCTCCTACGTGGTGTTTCTATAGGAAAACACCCTGTGCCACGCTACTTCAATACCGGGTAAAATAGTGCTGTTGGGCAAGTGAAGAAGTGAGTAAGGAAATCTCAGATTTCTAGAGGTAATGTGAGATTTAAAGACCTTCCCCCCAGCCCCCAAATATTTGTTTCAGAATTGCTTTTTAACCTGGTCTAGCCTATGCTTCTCCATGGATACAACTGTTTGCATTGTGTTACTGGACAAGATCTGGTGATGCTTTGTGAGCTCGAGCTACCTCGAGACATCTGTGCTGATGCTCTGTGGGAAGATGTCCTCCGTAGCAGCAAAAGGGTACACTTCATTCAGCTCGTTGTTTGGGGTTCCTACCTCAAATTCCCATTCAACAGTGGATTAAGTGTAATAGTAGGCTTTGCATTGGAATGTCCTGTTCTGCTGTCTCTGTCACAGGGACAGTAACCTTTGGCTGAAGCATGGAAAGACATCAGGGAAGAAAGACACCTTGAGCCTTTTCAGTAGTATTTGCCCAAACTTGTCTGTCGAAGCCGTAAGAATACACAGAATTTGATGCTTTCGATGTGGAAAGCTATTTCAGTTATCTAGCTTACGTTACTGTTCAAATTCTATTTCTAATAGCATGGTTGCTTGATGTGACATCTTCAGTGTAATGGCTTTAAATCAGATTTATAATAGCATGTTTACGTGGGTATAAGGTTAATGCACAAAATGTGTTTCTTGGCTGTATGACGTGCTGCTGACCTACCCTGGGTTCCAGATATGATCTGGTTCATGCTCACAGGAAGAGAGACACAGGGAAGAGGAAAAAATAAAAATATGGTTTGGAAATGGTTTGACACCTTTTTTTTTTTTTTTTTTTTTTTTAAATTTTCTTTTTTTTTCTTTCTTTTAGAGAGGGAGTCTATCTCCAGAGGCTGTATTACAGGTTAGAAACGAAGAACTTCCTAAACCCTTCAAATGCAATAAAAAAGAAGTCAGACTAGTTCTGTATAACCTATGCTTTGGCATGAAAAGTGGAATTAACAGAGAAACTGTATTCACAGAAGAGGGTGGCTTGAGTTGATTTGTAGCATGGAAGCATAAAAGGGTGCTAGAATGTAAATTGCCTTTATCTTTCAGTAGAATTGTCAGGCTAAGGAAAAATATTTGAGTTTCCTTTTCTGCTTGTTGTCTTTTTGTAACTAGATACTTACAGCTTAATCTCAAGTCGTTCTTATGATTCTGTTATAATATCAGAAACCCACTGAAGATCTTGGAAATAGCAGGTCAGCAGAAGTTAAGAAGAAACAAATGTTTTAAAAAGACAAACACATATTTGTGTTTCTTAATAGATTCATCTTTGTATGTTTTAAAATCAATGAAGTACTGAATCAAATGTATGACATAGCTATTGTAACCAAGTAATACTTCTGTTGTGAAGCCCCTGTCTCTCTTTTCTGTATGTACCGCACCTGCAATTTATATATTGGAAGTGGTGGTGTATCTACGCCTGAATTTCTCTTGGTTGCTGTGAAGTCACATTCTCCTAAAGTTAGAAATTGTAAATAGGGCTTCTCATAAACAGATAAGGCATGCGTCGCTAAACGTGTCTTGATTAACTCAAGAGACTTGTATCCTTGAGCTAATCAGTTTGAGTTTGGAAGAAAACAGTCCGCCATATGTATAGACATAAGTTTTTATCTTAATCATTAAATCCATCGCTTCTGTTGCTTACAAAAAAAAAAAAAGTCTGTCATAGGAGAGATGACTGATCCCATTTTTTCCCATGTACATTTTCTTGGCAGAAGTGTTGGCTTAAACAGTTTCTGCCTTGCCATCACGGTGAAACACGTTTGCAGAGACGTGTGAATCAGGGCAGGGAACCGATGCAGACAAAATTGCTTTGCCCTTTTTCAGTGTCCGGCCCTGCTGCTTCTTGCTGGGTTACCTTGTAGCCGGATCAGTCCCCTCGGCTGGTTCACAAGGTGGTCCAACATCCAGCTGCAGGGGTACGGTTCAGAGGCTGGGAATAAGAGGCATGGGATGGGATCAGCTCCAGTTAGAATTGCTGCCCAATGTGAAACCCC
>NW_009260479.1:4298199-4300347 GCF_000687185.1 Egretta garzetta | reverse complement strand
CTGCTGAAGGCGACTTAGGGGCACTCGGTGTGGCAAAGCAGTAATTAGCCAACATGACTGGTGTTGGACCGTGTCTGACTGTGCTGTTGTAAAATTACAGTTTTGTTCTTACTAAGATTTTTATGGCAGTTAGTGTGTTTTTACAGTAACAGGACTAAAAATCGCATCTTCCGCCTGAAAGAAAACGCAGCTCCACGTTCAAAGCTCTCGGGAAGAACGAGGCCAGCTAATACGACTTCATACCTGCTAGCTTGGGTCACATGAACAGCAGGGAAAAGTACCGAGAGTAATTTATTATCATTATTTTAACCAGCTATTATTAAATTGCAACTTGTTTGTGCTAACAGACTTGTCAGGTGACCCATTACCTGCTATATTAAAACATGCTTTTTTTTTTTTTTTTTTTTTAAATTTTTTTTTTTAAGGAGTGTAACGTGTTTGAAAACATCTACAGGTGTAAGGTATAGCAGCACAAACAACTTTGTGGATTTACGGTGCGTCAGGTCTGCTGCAGGGGGTATCCCCTCGGAAGGTAGCGCAGCAGCGTTGTAGTGGAAGCTCATATACGTGGGCAGTTATGGGATAGCTGACGTACAATAAACTCGGTGCTGCAGCCTCGCTTAACCTGCTAAGTATAAACACAGAAACTCATTTTATTTCATACGATTTGGAAAACACACAGCGTCTCTCTGCTGTTGGGTATCTGCTTTGGTTTAAGAGGAGCTTATTTTAGTTAATCTCAGAACGACTGGTTAGAAAGATGTTTGAGCTATAGGGAGATGTGTGTCCAAGGGGGGTTTGCCCTAAAGGGCTGTGAGTGCTTAAGGCGATAGGCACATTGATTAATGTCTCCGTAGTGGCTTAGCGATTCACCGCTTCTTGGTTGGACCAAAATAACCAACCAACCTTACTGCAAAATAAAATATTGACATTTACCATCTTCGCTAAGGTTTAGACTAACGTATTTGGCCTTCTCATTGCAGCAGACTGAGTGTGCTAATACCTGTGGTTACCAGAGATGTGCTGATAAGCAGGAGCTTGATAGCTCCTGGCAGCTAAATATATTTGTGTGTCCGTACCTGTACTAACGTGGCACGATGGCTCTTATACAATAGTTACTTGTTTCAGAGTAAACACCTGGAGGTTTTTTTCATGTGAGTGCTTTCTTTTTAAAATTTTATCTTAATCTCTGGAGAATTGGTTTGATAAAAACTTTCCTATAGGCCAGAGCATGTTTCAGTTGAAAATGTAATGACAGGCGGCGTTGGTCCACTCCCTCTGTCCGGGCGGATTCTGCTGTGTGAATCAGTGTGGGGTTTGGGGTTTGTTTTGTTCGGGCGTAGAGCTGAAACTGTCTTTTTTCAGTTCCTGAGTGCATTTTTTTGAGAATTGCTTGGACCGGTACCAATAAGTCAATACAGAACTTACCTGCTTGTCCACAAAAGAGGGTGCCCTAGGTTAAGTATGTCCAGTTGCAGCTCGGTGTAACAGAAGAGAATTTGATTAAAAATAAATCAGATGAGTGAGAAAATGGATGTAATGCACAGGCTTATTTTTTTTGGCAGGTAAGCCGGGGTACTGTTGTCAACACGTCAACCCCTGTCTTGCAGATGTCTGATATTTAAACAAATTTTAAGAAAACTTACCAAAGATTGACAGAAGCAAGGCATTGCACAACAGCTCTTTGGGGGTTTTTGCACGAAGGGAAGTTGAACAAAGGTAGTTGTGCTACTGCCGAAACTGGCAGAGGGATCGGTTTGCTAGTATCTATCAATACAAGTGAAATGATAGTAGTTGCGTAATGTTTCCTTGGCTTGTTCCTCTCCCTGTAAAAGAAAAAGAAAATTGGCAGGGACCATTCGAAAGGACTAGGAAGGAGCCGTGTGTAGATGGACATTTGTCAAGCTTGCTTTCTTAAGCTCCTCCGTTCCAGATTGGTTTTGGAGAAGCGTAGAGCAGCCTGAAAAATGTTAAAAAGGGAGGCGGGGGAGGAGGGGGAAGCCAATCCCCGGAGTGACACCTTAATCATTGGGGCTGAAATCCTCTTTTTTTTTTTCTTTTTTTCCCCGAGCAGCCGGGGAGGGGTCCGCCGGGGCAGCGCCCGGCATCCATGGACACGTTTTGTAACTTTTCGGCTGCGCGGCTTTG
>NW_009260479.1:4281924-4297003 GCF_000687185.1 Egretta garzetta | reverse complement strand
GGGGGAACAACAAACACAAAAGCCCAGCTCGGGGCTGACCCGGGTGCCGCAGCCGGTCATCGGGCAGTTCTCCGCTCCGGGGGTGCACCTACCCACGCACACGCCTGCCCGCGCGGGCACACACACATATTCTTTAAAAATTGTGACTTTATATGGTTAGCTATAGCACAACTCTTTTTTTCTTTTTTTTTTTTTTTTTTTTTTTTTTTTTTTTTTTTTTTTTAGCACTTTCATTTCCTGGTGTGAATTCTGGAGGGATGCAAAATGAGATGGGATTAATTTTTCTTAAATATCTTGAAGTACCCTGGGCACGGTATTTTTGAAAAGAGTGCCATCTTAATTTCTGCACGGTTTCCAAGCATACCTCTATAGTATCAATTTTTAGATGGTCCTGCCGGCTGCCTTGATCTGTAGTTCTAAATTAAAAGAAAGAAAAAAAAGCACTTTTAAAAATCCACGATGGTCCTCGCGCGTAATGGATGCTCAGCCCATCGTAGACGATGATTTTTGTGTGAGCAGTGAGCAAATAGGTCATAAGTCAAAGTAAGGGTTATGTAACTGGCTGGCTTTAGCAAACTTGATAGGAACTGTAAAGGGGAAAAAAAAAAAAAAAGTCTTTTGGTTTTGTTTTTTGGTCTGGCTATCCCCTTTTTCAGCGGGATTACTTTGTAGCAGGTTGATTTAAAAACAAGAGGAAGCAACCTAGGCTTTAAAAATATGAGCGAGTTCATCTGTACGGTGTTTTGTATTTGCCTAAAAAAACCTCTTTCAGGCGGGTGCCTGACTCTGGATACTAAATATTAGATATTTGCCGGTGACTCGTTAGTTAATATGGTAACCAGACTCATTGCATAATTGAAAAATGTTCCTGAGTTAGTTTAGTTTTATTATTTAACTTCACTGTTCTGTTGAATAGCGGTATTTGGCATAGTTAGAGTTCTTGGAAGGAACTGAAGGTCAGTATGAAAATAATTTGTTTTGGTTTTTTTATCTGCAGGAATAAAGCGGTGGTGGGTTAATACTCCCATTGCAAAACTGAAACAAATAGGCAGACATTTAAAGATTCTCGGTGACTATATAAAATACTGTCTATTGAAGTAAACACAGTTACTGAGCTGGAGCTTAGGCTTAGGGGTCTTTGTGCTTTTTGTACATCCTGGTGATGTCAGTATGTTGTGTTTGATGTTCCTGCACAATAAAATACATTCGCTACGGAAAAAACCTGCAGCTCCCAGGCTGTTAAGTGCAAATATTTTAACCATCTACTTGTAAGACAAATGGAGGCAGGAGGCAAGATAGACTTTTCTCAGTGCTAGTGTGATCAGCTGCGGCTATGCTAACCATTCATGAATTTCACTAATGATAACCCTACGTTTATTTGGAAAGCGCCTGGTGTATGCTTCCTTTACTACTTTATTGTAAATGTCCGTTCTTTCGATAATACACTTGGAGTTTGAGTATCAGTAGTTTTTAATCGCTTGCCTCACTTGCAGGTTGTCTTGTAAACTGTTTTGTGACTCTACTCTTCGTACGTCATATCTGTTCCGTGCAAAGTAATACATAATATTCTGTCAGCATTAAATCTAGATGCTTTTAGGGCAGAATACTCCTCTTTTTTTTTTTTTTTTTTGGTAGGAATTGTTACTGAATTTTGGTATAATTATTTTGTCAGACTGCGTACTGAGTTGACTTACAGCCTTCTTTATTTTTTCTTTCTTCTTCTTTTTTCTTCTTTTCTTCTGTATTATTCTTTCCCAAACAGAAACTCCCGCAGAGTTTTGGCAAAATGTTCTTTGAGAGGTTGGTTGGGGTTTGTTTTTTTGGGGGAGGGGGGAAGGCAAGAGATGGCATTATTGTCATTTACATAATATGCCAGTAGAAAGTAGTTGCATCATGTACGCTTTCTTAATGTGACTGTTCGTTGGACTTGCCTGAAAACGATCTCTTAAAGGTAAATGGCTGAGCAAAAATGAAAAGCAGCCATGTATTGATTTCTGCTTTTGTTTCAGGCTAAAAGGACTGCTCAGCATGTGCTTTACAGGGTATTTCCAGCCTGAAATCTAGTCCGCTGTTTAAAAATAATGGTAAAAGTGTTCTTCTATCATCTTTGCTCTCAAATGTTAACGGCTTTGCAGCTCTGTTTTCTTGTTCTTAAAGCGTGGATAGAAAACTCTTAGCATAGAATGGTATGTACTTTGTATACTAGTTAGTATAAAATATGCAGCCCAAGAAGAAGGGAGACTGGCTCCGTTGTCAAAAGCACACTCTTAAACGAGCGGAAAGATACTTTTTTGGTTTATTTGGGCCAGTAAAATTTTAGTAATTACTAAGGCTCCTGGAAACTCTGGGAGGCAGTGCGTTTTCAGAGAGAAGTATTAAAAACCAGTTGACAGTGGGCCTTCAGCTAGTCTTTTATAATTCTGTCTTTTCTCTGTGAAATCCTTTTGGCATGTTGTGGTTCCCTGGCAGCGTCTCAGCGTGCGATATCACGGATATCAGATGTCTCCTTGCGATTCGTGGCATTTGCTGAGCCGCTGTGGTGCTCTCTGGGACGGCTTAGGTGAACCAGGAAACGTCATAGAAATTCAGTAGGGAAAGCGGTACGGTAGAGAAACAGTCATGTAGTATTGGGAATAGGTGAGCGCCTCGTTTAAGAGTGGTTGAATCTTTGTGTTTGGTCATCTGATGTGGAACACACTCAGCAAACAGGTCTCTGAATGGTCTTTACAGATTTTTTCCTGACATCTTAGATACAGATGCATATCAAAATGAGTGGCAAAACGTCACAGTTAAAGCTTTTCCCTTTGGAAACACCTTTGATTTAAAACAATGGATCATAATTCTATGCGGCCTTGTTAGGATTTATTTTCATCTCAAAGTTGAGGTCCAATGCCAGGCGTAAGTGTAGATGATATTGCACATACGGAGGATATTTGACTCCTCCATAAGATCTGTTGGAAGTTAGTCATAGCGCATTGCATTTCTGTCTGTCTCTTGGGTGAAGTCTCCCTCTTGTCTGTGTTCGCTGCTGAAATGTTGCACAGGAGCATGGTTTGTGCCGACGGTGCTTTTGTAATATAGTGAGAAAATCAAAGATCTCACGTTGCCTACTTTGTCCCATGTTTTCATCCTGGCTACCAAGCATTGAAAGGTAAATACTTGAGTAACGTTGCTTAAGTAGACACTTGGAGAAGATGAAGGCAGGGAAGGAGAGTCTGCCTGTGTATTTGTGTGTTTAGTCAGGACTTGGGGTTCTTGGGTATAACGCTGTTTCAGGGATGGTTTCTTTGTTTTAGATGGAACTCAATGTGTTCCTCCTAACCACAAACACTACCATGTTGTTGTTACTCCAGATCTCCCTTTCTCTTTTATTTTTTTCCCCTTTTTTTTTTTCATTATTATCCTTATTTTAAATTTTTGTGCCCTGAACGCCCCAGTGCTGTAAAAAGAGAATGTAGATTGTGTTTGTAAGACTGTTCAGGAAGAACTGAATGTGAGAGCAGCTTATTACTGCCTGCTTTATAGTTACGCTTTGACCACAACCAGCTTACGATCTAAATTATACTCTTGCCCCCTGTCAGTGTCTAATATCGGAGGCCATAGAGAAAAATGTGACAAACTCTGAAGTGGGCAGTTAGGGAATAATCATTCCATGGGGGATCTGTTTGAAATGGGATTAGACCAAGAGGAGAGAGAGCTGTGTTTTTTCCAGAATTCAGAAAACCTCAAGCGGAATTCTTATTTACACTTATATAGTTCTCCAGAAATCTACCTTCTTTGAATCAAATTACTTGTGAGAAGGCTGCGGGGAGACCTGATTGTGGCCTTTCAGTACTTAAAGGGGGCCTACAGGAAAGATGAGGAAAATCTTTTTAGCAGGGACAGCTGTGACAGGATGAGGGGTGATGGTTTAAACTGAAGCAGGGTAGGTTTAGACTGGCTATAAGGAAGAAATTCTTTACAATGAGGGTGGTGAAACACTGGAACGGGTTGCCCAGAGAGGTGGTGGAGGCCCCATCATTGGAAACATTCAAGACCAGGTCGGACAGGGCTCTGAGCAACCTGATCTGGTTAGCGGTGTCCCTCTCCCCTGCAGGGGGGTTGGACTAGATGACCTCTAGGGGTCCCTTCCAACCCAAAACATTCTATGATTCTATGATTTTTGAGTTTGATGAAGTTTGAAGGCTTTTTCCAAGCAGGAGGACCAGGGTGAAAGGATACAATGTAACTGGCAGAACAAAGAGAATGAGGAGGGGAAGGAAGGGATGCGTAGGATGGACCTACACAAGGATGGTGTATCTGGCGCAGTGAGAAGAAGGGCTAAGGTTGGAGCTTTATTTTAGTCACCTTGCACTTCCACTTGAGTTGGCAGATTTTGACAATACAGCTTTACGGTACCATTGACAAGGTGTTTAACAAGCAAGCAGATACTGACAGTGACCAAGGAGGGTGATGAGGGAATGAGTCTAGAATATTTTCTAATCTTTCCAAAGGTTACTTGATCTGGGCCCAATAATAGAACATGTGCTAGGTGTTGTCACTGCCGTGTCAGCCTCGCCTTGCCTTGTGTACAAAAGCTTTAGTCATAGTCACAGCAGAAGTCACTCATTGTATGTCCAGAACTGTCACAAAATGGAGGTCTGGGTTGAACAGTAAGTACTGTCTTAACCATTGACAGGCTTTTCTCATTTGAAAAATTCCACGTTGGCTTTATGATATTTTCCTACAAGGCTGACTGCGCATAGGAGTGGCTACAAAAGCAAGGTTGAGGGCTTTTGGAAGAATCGTTGGGTTTGCAGTGATCAGAAATGGGGAATCCAGAGTTACAGGACTGTAATCTTTAAGACGGGTGGGAGATTGAGGATGAGAAGCATAGACTTCAGTCTTTTTCTTTCACCTTAATCCGTCTTGGTGCAGTAGCTTGCCTGTGAGCAGTCTTTCTTCTCAAGTGCATTTAACCATCTTTTCCCTTCCATTTATCCCTTGTCATCATCTGTTTTTGCCTTGTTAAAGGAAGCTGAGATTTTTTTAATTGAAGAAAAATAAACAGCTTAAAGAACGATATAAAGACAATGTTACGCAGCTCGATAAATAGCAACTATTATAATTTGCAGTGTAGTTCTTGGGAGAAGAGAGTGATGGGGAAGAAGCCTGGAAGATTTCCGAGGTGGTTTGTGTGGATCAGGGTACAGTCTTGCAGGAAACTGGGATGGGGAGAGGGATATGGCCTGTATATTTTGTTTAGCTTATGTATTAGTCTACAAAATGTAAAATAATGAATTTTTATTTTTTGTCTTCAGGTAGTAAAATCCATCTAGGCTGATGTAGAATGTTTGCCTATGAGGAATTTGTAAGTTAATTATTTTCTCTCTTCCATTTTTCAGAAATGCACATAGCTATTGAATCTGTCTCGTCGGCCGTGGTTCAGTTACTGAGACAGTTATGTCACTTTCCCGTAGAAAGTTTTGGAATCCTAGAGCTGAATCGGTGAATAGCTACTATTTTAGGCAGTTCTATTGCCTCCCTTGGGGATGTTTTGAAATCGGTTGACTTCAGTTTAGTATGTTACCGGAAAGTCAGAGTTTCTGAACCGTGGTGTATAGCCAGAAATTGCTATTGCCAGTTGTGACATCTGCTGCCATCGCCCCTGTTGATGAAGATTGTTTGCTACTGTTTCCTCTGGTGATAGCTGGGAGAAATGAAGGTTAGAGGGAGGTAGTTCTCCTGATCGTTGGTAGACCTACATGCAGTTCATATGTAAACAATCCTGTATTCTGTTTATATATTTATTTCTTTTCTTACGGCTGCCTAATCTTCAACGTCTGCTGCTGACAGCTTCACCAGTACTACAGAGGTGTTTTCATTATTGATGCCTCTGGACCTCCAAATAAAGAACTGTCAGTGAATAAGTACTGTATGGATTCATTTAATTATTAATCGGGATGATAGGGTATTCTCTAAGGTATGCAATTCTGTTTCAAAGCCAGCTGAAGTCAATGGAAAGTTTTCCATTGAAATAAAATAGTCATGAGAGTAAACGCTCATCAGTATGAGTAAGAATTCGATAGTCCAGTCTGTTCACTATCTGCTATTTTGAATAGTGGTAACTGATTGCTGCTCTGCATGATCAAAAGGTGTGGGGAACAGGATGCTTTAGAAAAAAATAAGCCAGACATTGCAGAATAGCTTTTCATTCTTCAAATTTCAAGGAAACGTGAGACTGGTTTCTGTCAATTTAGATTCCATGAAACAGCGCTAAGCTGAAATCACAACAATTATAAATTGCATGAACTGGTTCTTGATTTCCGTATTATTCTTTTACTGGCCTGTTAGTCATGTTTTACTCCTGCTGCCAGATACCAACAAGTATCACAGTCCTGTTGTGTGTAGAGAAAAAAAAGTGAAGGGTACTTCTGGGCGACTCGGTGAGAGCTGGGTTTATTTGATTGTATTCTACCCGAGCTAGACATGTATTTCATGCCTCTGAGACCCAGCCTACCGTCCGATACACAGTTTCATCAAACACAGGGCAGCATAATAAGTACTAACATCATGTGTTAAATTTTATCAGTGATGTAGGGCTGAGTAATGGTGCATGTAGGACTCCACATCCTATCCTTGCACTTCCCACCATCTCCTGTGCCAGAATTTTCAGGCCAGGAAGCAGATAAAGAGCAGTTACTGAATTGCCTCTGCTGGTAGGTAACATATTTGTGGGTGAAGAGTAGGAGACTTTTTCTGGGGAAGGCTGTCTTGTAGATCTCCTTTGTAATAGAAAAGCCAGTGATGGTTGTGGTCTCTTCAGCAGGTTGTAAGCACATTTTTTTCTGACTGTTCTGTAGCATCCTTTGAGCGTGATGTTATTTGTGAGGAATTTGAAAGAAGTGGTATAGTTAGGGGCAGAAAAGCAGTGGTGGTGGTATTACGTCTGTTAAGGCTATAAGAGAAGGAAGGATGAGGAAGCGTGATTGAATCTTATGTAAAACTGTTATAACTGGGGAAAACAGATGAGCTTTTTAGGCACACATAAGGAAATATGTGCTGTTTTTTCACAAAGTGTCCAGCTGCCCCGTAAGCACTTGATGTCAGTACAGAAAGGACCTTCTGCATCTGGAGTCTGAAATCAATTTCCAGAATCTTTTCAGTGGTTGCAACCTATACTGAAAAAAAAAGACTAATCTTGAAGTAATCTCTCCTGGAATCTCCTCTCCAGTCCTTCCAACAGCCTCCTAAGCCTGCTAAACTCATCAGAAGCAAACTTTCTGCAGATCACCCTATACCCAGATTGTACCTGAGCAGGAAAAGTGAAATTTGCCAACAGATCTCCATGCCCACCCCTGTACATACATTCCAAGACAGAATCACCCAGATCATAGGATTCCGCGTAATACACTTTGTGTTTTACCAGATTTCCTCATTGTCATGGAAAGTGGATGGATGAAATTAAGTAACTTCTAGGTATGAGGATGAACTTGCCCACAGTCAGTGAACACCAACTGTTTCTCATAAAACTGTCCTTAACTCCTTGGTCCTGGCATTCAAAGACGCATGCCAAATTTCACCAGAAAGATGAGCTTGGGTACTGAAAGTCAGGACGTGTGGGATGGTCAAAGTCATGAGCCTGACAAATTGACAAATGACAAAATGCAATCATACTCTTAAATTCTTCCCTGCACCCCTGCCCTAAAGCTCATCTCTTTGTCTTGCATAGATAATAAATTGTCTCTTACTCCATCTCTTTGCCCCAGAAGACAACCATCTTATGAGCTTTCCCTCAGCCCTCTCTACGAGCAGTGTCTACCTGTCTTCTCAGATAATGTTCACAGCTTTCACTTTGAAGACTGGGGAATCTGCATAGTGTTCAAATAAGAGCTTTTGTGTCCAGGAGCCTGTTTGTTGCTTAACTATATTACTTGATCCAAGGCAGGGGGGCAAAATAAATTCACACGATTTTCTCTCTGTAGTCTTTTAACTGACTACAAGAAGCAAAAAATTATAAATTCCCCACAAAAAGTAAGGCTAGAATGCTGGTATACTAGGATTGGATATTATTTCAAATTAGAAGACAGCAGCAAAATGTCACCTGACTTTCTTCAGTGACGTGACACGTGGTGCTTAGGTTATTTCTGTGGCTGTGCAAGGAATTTGGTGACATGGGAGAATCCATTGAGCTGCCAGAAGAGCTTAGTGTTGCTTAAATACGAGAAAAGTAGGTGGGTTTTGACTGTGAAAGCACGTTGTTGAAAGGCATGATTGTATGACATGAAGCTTTCTGTTCTTGAGGTTATTTTTTTTACTGTGGTAGATGATGACTGCCTGATGTATGAACTTTTCAATACCATGTGGACAAAGATCCAAATAAGCCATCTACTGAATGGGAAGGTGTATAGGATGCTCAGACATTTTCTTTGCTTTTCCTCTCCCCACCTCCCGCCACGCAGAACTGATTCTCAGTAAGCTTGCGTTAGAGTCTCTGGACGTCAGAAATCAGGAACAAGTCTTTCAGAGGAATGAAACTTTTATGAACTGCTAAAGGCTACAGAATTGTGTGTTTGCTATTCACGGTTCAGGATGTTGAATACAAGGCTGGACATGGAGGTTAGTGTTGTTAAAGATCAGTCTTCAGGTGTGACAGTAATTTGGGCAATAGGATGAGCTTTGTTCTCCTAGCTCTTGGTTCAGAGTCTGTTTGTAAGATAATTTTAGAGAAATTACCTGTTTCACAACAGCAGCTATACAGGGTCATATCAGAGATCTGGATGTCCCATCGTCGTGTTTCCTGCAGTGGTTAATAGCAGATACCTAAGGAAGGAAAATAAGGAAAGTGTGATTTTTGTAACGATACTTCCCTGAACCACTAGTTGTGAAAGGTTTGGAAAGAACTGTGGGATTTCTGGAGTGAAGGATGGTATCTCTGTGGTAGATCTGTTGAGCATTAGACATCTACTTTGAATGTCCAGCTTCTCCTCGAGTCCAGCCTCTCCTCGATTGCACAAACTTTCAACGTGCTGAGCGTGGAGTACCACAGTTGAACTGCGTATTGTGAGAAGAACAGCCGCCGTTTACTCGAGATTTTCTTGAATCTTCTACCTACTGGCATCAGTGCCGTGTAGTATGTGTTGGAAGAGGCAGTAAATGCTAATTCTGTGATCACCTTTTCTATGTGACTTGTGACTATAATCATCAAGATGCATGAAAATGTACGCGTGGAGAAAACCAGACTGTATGCTTTTCAAAGAGGTGCACATGTACCAAAGACCTAGTTGAGCGCACCAGGTTACATCAGTGAAATTTTAGGTAAACTGAAAAAATTGTGTGTGTATGTGTGTAACGGGACTGCTTTTTGAAGGCGTTGAGAGACAAATGGCCTCTAAAAGCAGGGTATCTGGACTGTTAGCAAATTCTCTCCTTGTTCTTAGGGCAGTACGTTTTTTCACTTTTTGCAGCCTTAAGGAATCATGGGATTTTGTTTTCTGATGTTAAGCGTCGATGTTATATAGCTTAGGTTTTGAGTCATTCTATTAGTTATTTGTATCTGGATGAGGAACCTGTTTTATATCTACCGTAAAGGGACTGAATTATTGTGCGTATTATGTTCCCTGATGGAACTGGTTATCAGTGAGTTTAGGTTTCACGCTTTGATCATGCTGATGTCTGTGGATCTACAGATCTTTAAAACCCCCAGTGTATTAATGGTGTTACCAGCCAGAGCTGCTGCAGCTTGCTTGCTGTATTTTCCTTCCGCTGGTGCAGTGGCCGGCTTGAGCGTTAGCCACCAAATGCCAAGGTGGCTGTATGGTAACTGCAGCAACATTTCAGTATCTAATGGACCAGGTCATGTGCAAAACCTCATTAAAATATGATTAAAGTATCCCCTTTTGTTTGTTAGATGGAGCCAAGCCCGCGCTTTGCGCTGGGCCCTCCATTATGTTTGTTGTGAAATGTCTGTCTTGTCCGTGAAGCCGATTGTTCGCCACCCCGGACCCCAGCCTCACGCAAACCTCTGCTGAAGACGCCCTGCATTCAGCTGGCTTTCCGTCATTCATCTCCCCTCTCGCATCGACTGATGATTGAGTAAATGAAAATGGTGTCTGCTTTCTTTTAAAACCTAGTCTTCTAAAGGCAAATATGAAATACGAAACTCCTGTTGTTGCCTGGGGGTGTATCTTATTTTCCTATGCCTCAGCTTTTTACTACTAAAGACTGTTGCGCTTTTTTTTATTATTATTATTATTTAATTAATAAGCTAGTCTTTACAGTTAGAGAACCAGTGTAAATTATGTTGGTAATTTGCCATGCCCACCTACGGTAGTGCATAAATAATGAGAGAATAGCAAAACCTTACGACTAAATCAAAAAAGAAATCAAAAGGATTTAGTTATGCTTTCTAAGACAAGCCTTCTTATCTTGTCTGGGAGCAGAAAAAATGGGCTGTTCTTTAGGTTTATTTTTTGTGACACATGGAAATCAGTATACTTCAAGCTCAAAGACTCATAGCATGAATCCACAAATTTAGTTTGTATCTTTAATCAGGTATAGCCTTGCCAGTACCTATGGAAAGCATAAACTTACTGGAAACAGGGTCTAGTTGATGAAGTCCTATGATCAGTGTAAATGACTGGAGAGGGACAGCTGACTTCTTGCGGTTGTTGGAATTTGAGCAAATGAAGAGTATTATTTCCAAATCAACATGTTGCAGAAGAAAAAGGGATAGAGAATGCTATATAAGTTCTTAGATCTGTCTTTTCTTTTGACACTCTGTGAAATCAGATGATTTGGCACTTGCAACTGCTGTGGATAAGAGGCGTTTATAAGAAATAAAATAAAATGTATATGTGGCAGTGGTGGGGGAGGCGTCTGTTCTGAAAACATCTGAGATGCTGGAAAGTGTGTCCCCAGTGGGAAAGGGAAAATTGCAGAGCTGGCACTGGGGCTTGATTCTTATGCATGTGTGGCCATATTTAGAAAAAAGGATCAACACTAGGAACTGAATTATTAGAGAAGCGAGTAGCTGGAGGGATTGAAAATAAAGGAAATTATTTGTATCTTGCTTGTTTGTTTGAATTTGGCCAGACGATGCTGTGGGAGGCTTGCTAACTCCAGACTTGCTGCCTGTGCGACGTGACTCTTGAGATGAGTTTCAGAAGGTAAATGTTTGATTTAAAGCTCCACAGCTGCTATGACCTGGGTTTGTATGTGGCTGCCTTCTGCCTGCAGGTAGAAGATGAACATTTCCTCTGCTTCTTTGCTCCGATTTTCCCAGACACCTGAAATTCTGGCACATCCTCAGCATCATCTTCCTCTGCAACATTGCGTAAATGAGAAATTTTAAATCATCCATAAAAAAAAAGTCCCTTCGAGAAACTTCAGTGCTTCCTAGGAAAGCAGCAGCAGATGAAAAGGGGACACACATACATTTCAGACAAGACCTATTAGATGGGAAAAGGCATAAAAAAAAAAAAAAAAAAAAAAATCCTCTTGATTTGTAATCCTGGTCTGGAAAGACCGGATCCAACCCTTGATGGAGCAAAGCGCGGGGTGCTCGTACGGCATGTAGCGCTGTGGGAAGCTTCTGGTTTCTTGTACATCTTGCAAACATTCATGTGCATAAGTAAAGCAAACAACAGCCAATTAAAAAATAACAAACCTACACCACATTTCAAAGACGTTACATATAAAAAAAGAGAATTGTCTTACTGGCAAATACTTGCCAGTACAGTAATACCGATCATTGCAATTATTTGCACCCATGTTCCAGTTTTTAGTTTATTGCACTTTTGTTGAAGTGCAACAGATTATCTAAATAAATTCATTTGAGGGGGGTGGGGGGTGTCAAATGATGCTTCTAAGGAGACAGCCAGAAGGAATGCTTTCAAAGTTTTCAGGAACAGTTAAACTCTTCCCCCCCCCCCCCCCCTTTTTTTTTTTCAGAAGTGATTCTTTTTCTTACACGCATCAAGACTCATTTTGAAAGACTTACTTTTCTTGTTTTGGCAAAATAGTTGATCAGCGCAACTGGCAAGGAACTGACATGGAGCAACAAAGAATTTCTGTCTAGCTAAAAATTGTATTCGAGGCCATCTTGGAGCACTTTGTGAACTAGCGTAGAAACTCTTTGTGTAAGAAAGGCCATTCAAGTTAAGTTGCACGTTTTCCTCCCCAAAATTAGCATACCAGAATACTTTTATTGCAGAGTGTTTAGAATACTTTGTACAAGAAATAACAGTAAGTTGTTTATGTTGCCAACGTACTTTTTTTTTTTTTTTTTTTTTAAATGAAAGCTTTGTATACATAACAGGATGAGTCATCACTAGAGAGTTCTGAAAGTGTTTGGCATCCCGAAGAATCCTTTTGTATGTCTCTGCCGCACAAAAAAAGTATTTTTGTCATGAAACTCTGCCTTAAGAAGTACAGCAATAACGGGAAGCTTTAGGGGAGGGTTTTCTAATGTGGCTTAAATCTTGACTTTCTATTATTGTGTTTAAAATATTTTGGCATTCTTAGGTCTTCCTCAATAACAGAATGAAAATTTCTAAGTAGTTTGTTGTTTTTTAGTTTTTTTAAGATGTGGCTTCAGATGTATTTCTTCTATGAATTTATTTTTAGAAGTGTGTAATAGGAGCTCGACTGTTTTCCTTAGCTTTAATGCAAGTATTAAAAATCTGGTTATAGGAGAATACTGGAACTCATTTTGCTTTATTGAAACAGGATCCCTGTTGTAAATCCATAGTAGCTGCTTATCTGAGTCACACTTACTTTAAGTACATTTCCTTTTGATACAGTTGTTACGTAGAAGAACTGGTTGGCCTTGGTAGTTTCTGTTGTGTCTCTTAAGAAACAAGTATCTTACAAAATTAAAGTTTTTTCTTATGTTAAGCACATCAGTAGTTGCTGTCCTCACTCAGACCAGCTGCTTGATAAAAAGAAGCAGAAACCTTTCTTGGTATTTAAGATGTTCATCAGTGACGTATCAGATCAGCATTGTATTTTGCCCATGTTTTTTCCTAAAGATGCGAAACCCAGTACGTACGATGTTCAAGTGTGTGCGGGGCAGCAGAGACTGAAGTTTGCAGCTGGTGAAATAGGCTAGAAAACTTATTTTTGTCTGAGATTTTTAGGAATGTGTCAAGTTTTTCAGGGTTTTTTTTTCCACTGATTCATTCTTCAGCAGTACATTTTGTAAACCGTGGTATAATTAATTTAAAAAAAATCAAAGCCATTGATGGATTCTTTTATGCCTTGTAGCAGTGATGGTATAGATATTAATTAGGTATTAAATTCAAGTTTTAATTTTTGTGATTTCTTTTGAATGAACCTGAATATGAAATTTCTGGCCAAGGAAACTTGGAAAAAAAAAAAGAACAGAATTCTTCAGAAGAAGAATTCATGAAGAAGTCTTCAGGTTTTGTAGTTTTTCAGCCAGAATAAAAAAACCTGCTTCCATAATAATTTAGAATTGTATAGGCTTTTAATCCCAATTCTCTAAATACTGATAACAGAAAGCATAAAAGACAGAAGGGCTTTTGGACAGTTCTTGAGAAAGTACCTAGGTTAATTATCCAGCATCGCACATGCCAGTGTGATAGTTTTGAGTCCGGCTCTTGGACTTGTGTTTTTATTAGCATGTTTATTTTGCTATGCACATCCAAGGCTAAGCACTTACACAGTTCTTTTGTTTAATTTGAAAGTAGAAAGAAATACAACAGGAATGTATTTAGCTAATAAAGTTGATATTTGGTGATAGTTTTTAATTTAAGGTTAGGATTAGTTCTGTGACATTGCTGAGCAATGATTTTTAATGGTAGCACGCTTTTTCTGTGGTGTGTTTTTTTTTTAAGTTGAAGGTCTTATGCTGTGTGTTACCAACTTCGTGTTATTCTACAATAACTTAAATGTTGAATCATGCTAATATGGGGTGTGTCTAGTGAGACTGAAGCCCTAGGGGTTTTTTTTATTTTTCAAAGGAAGCTAAACCTCAACTTTGGGTTTCATTTTTGGAAGAGGTAAACCCTCAACGTATCTACAAAATTGGCCCATAGAATTGGATATAAGAAAATAAGGCGTTGGGGTGTGGCTGTGTCTATAGAGAAGGTAAAATTTTGGTGTAATTTTATGCTTACCTGGCATCCTCTCAGAGCTCTTACTGGGAGGAGCTCTACTTCGAAATACTGTACTTCTTCCAACAATACATGGTTTACAGCTGTTCAGATGAAGGTTTCCCCTGGGGACATTGAACCAACCATGTTACCTTTTACTGTAGGATCCAGATGCAAAGAGGAAAGCCAGTATTTGTTCCTCTCTGAGATGACTTCATGTGCTTGTTTTGCAGCTTGTAGGACAGAACGTTGGCACCTGAATTTTCCGAGTATCTTAGATTTTCTCCCAAGTCTTGAGAATTAAAGTATCCTAGAACATCCATTTTCCAATATGCTGAATGCTGCAGAGCCCGGATGCCATTATAACTTCTTAAGTTTGCAGTAAAAAGGTATTTATAGTGTAATCTGTCATTGAAACAGAACCAAGATACGTGGAGAAGAAAAGGTGGTTATTGAAGGTTTCCCACCTCATCGCTTCTGAGGAACTGTTCCCTGGTAATTTACGTACCCATGTTTCGTTAGCAATGGAAACTTTCTAGTTAGCTTTATATTTACAGGGCATTTAAGGCCACGATTCCAGAGATCTGTTCTGCTGGCAGCAGCGACTGAGGCAGTCGCCTTTTATTGCAGCTGCTCAGCCCTGTTCCTCTGCCAGTGCAACCGCTAGCATGCCTGCGTGGAGATCCTGGCTGCCAACTCGCTTGTGACAGTATAACCTCAATTTGTAAAGGGTACGTGCGACTTAGGTGTTACTTCAGGTGAATATTTGACCATTGTCCAAGCCCTGTTAGTTTTGCGTTGACCCATGCTGGCTTTTTGAAGTGTTACGTATAAAGTGATTTTTCTCTATTTGTAGGTTCTCACAGTAGAATCAGAGCGTTCACAGAAGCAATGTGCTTAAGAGGAAGAGGCCTCTTCGATAGCAATTGGTTTAAAAACAAAATATTTGGGGTTTTTTTTTGGTTTTTTTTTTTTTTTTTTTT
>NW_009260479.1:4256113-4276433 GCF_000687185.1 Egretta garzetta | reverse complement strand
TTTTCAGAAGTGATTCTTTTTCTTACACGCATCAAGACTCATTTTGAAAGACTTACTTTTCTTGTTTTGGCAAAATAGTTGATCAGCGCAACTGGCAAGGAACTGACATGGAGCAACAAAGAATTTCTGTCTAGCTAAAAATTGTATTCGAGGCCATCTTGGAGCACTTTGTGAACTAGCGTAGAAACTCTTTGTGTAAGAAAGGCCATTCAAGTTAAGTTGCACGTTTTCCTCCCCAAAATTAGCATACCAGAATACTTTTATTGCAGAGTGTTTAGAATACTTTGTACAAGAAATAACAGTAAGTTGAAGATTGCTAACTGAGGATTTGTAATGATGCCAACTGACTTTTTTTTTTTTTTTTTTAAATGAAAGCTTTGTATACATAACAGGATGAGTCATCACTAGAGAGTTCTGAAAGTGTTTGGCATCCCGAAGAATCCTTTTGTATGTCTCTGCCGCACAAAAAAAGTATTTTTGTCATGAAACTCTGCCTTAAGAAGTACAGCAATAATGGGAAGCTTTAGGGGAGGGTTTTCTAATGTGGCTTAAATCTTGACTTTCTATTATTGTGTTTAAAATATTTTGGCATTCTTAGGTCTTCCTGAATAACAGAATGAAAATTTCTAAGTAGTTTGTTGTTTTTTAGTTTTTTTAAGATGTGGCTTCAGATGTATTTCTTCTATGAATTTATTTTTAGAAGTGTGTAATAGGAGCTCGACTGTTTTCCTTAGCTTTAATGCAAGTATTAAAAATCTGGTTGTAGGAGAATACTGGAACTCATTTTGCTTTATTGAAACAGGATCCCTGTTGTAAATCCGTAGTAGCTGCTTATCTGAGTCACACTTACTTTAAGTACATTTCCTTTTGATACAGTTGTTACGTAGAAGAACTGGTTGGCCTTGGTAGTTTCTGTTGTGTCTCTTAAGAAACAAGTATCTTACAAAATTAAAGTTTTTTCTTATGTTAAGCACATCAGTAGTTGCTGTCCTCACTCAGACCAGCTGCTTGATAAAAAGAAGCAGAAACCTTTCTTGGTATTTAAGATGTTCATCAGTGACGTATCAGATCAGCATTGTATTTTGCCCATGTTTTTTCCTAAAGATGCGAAACCCAGTACGTACGATGTTCAAGTGTGTGCGGGGCAGCAGAGACTGAAGTTTGCAGCTGGTGAAATAGGCTAGAAAACTTATTTTTGTCTGAGATTTTTAGGAATGTGTCAAGTTTTTCAGTTTTTTTTTTTCCACTGATTCATTCTTCAGCAGTACATTTTGTAGACCGTGGTATAATTAATTTAAAAAAAATCAAAGCCATTGATGGATTCTTTTATGCCTTGTAGCAGTGATGGTATAGATATTAATTAGGTATTAAATTCAAGTTTTAATTTTTGTGATTTCTTTTGAATGAACCTGAATATGAAATTTCTGGCCAAGGAAACTTGGAAAAAAAAAAAGAACAGAATTCTTCAGAAGAAGAATTCATGAAGAAGTCTTCAGGTTTTGTAGTTTTTCAGCCAGAATAAAAAAACCTGCTTCCATAATAATTTAGAATTGTATAGGCTTTTAATCCCAATTCTCTAAATACTGATAACAGAAAGCATAAAAGACAGAAGGGCTTTTGGACAGTTCTTGAGAAAGTACCTAGGTTAATTATCCAGCATCGCACATGCCAGTGTGATAGTTTTGAGTCCGGCTCTTGGACTTGTGTTTTTATTAGCATGTTTATTTTGCTATGCACATCCAAGGCTAAGCACTTACACAGTTCTTTTGTTTAATTTGAAAGTAGAAAGAAATACAACAGGAATGTATTTAGCTAATAAAGTTGATATTTGGTGATAGTTTTTAATTTAAGGTTAGGATTAGTTCTGTGACATTGCTGAGCAATGATTTTTAATGGTAGCACGCTTTTTCTGTGGTGTGTTTTTTTTTAAGTTGAAGGTCTTATGCTGTGTGTTACCAACTTCGTGTTATTCTACAATAACTTAAATGTTGAATCATGCTAATATGGGGTGTGTCTAGTGAGACTGAAGCCCTAGGGGTTTTTTTTATTTTTCAAAGGAAGCTAAACCTCAACTTTGGGTTTCATTTTTGGAAGAGGTAAACCCTCAACGTATCTACAAAATTGGCCCATAGAATTGGATATAAGAAAATAAGGCGTTGGGGTGTGGCTGTGTCTATAGAGAAGGTAAAATTTTGGTGTAATTTTATGCTTACCTGGCATCCTCTCAGAGCTCTTACTGGGAGGAGCTCTACTTCGAAATACTGTACTTCTTCCAACAATACATGGTTTACAGCTGTTCAGATGAAGGTTTCCCCTGGGGACATTGAACCAACCATGTTACCTTTTACTGTAGGATCCAGATGCAAAGAGGAAAGCCAGTATTTGTTCCTCTCTGAGATGACTTCATGTGCTTGTTTTGCAGCTTGTAGGACAGAACGTTGGCACCTGAATTTTCCGAGTATCTTAGATTTTCTCCCAAGTCTTGAGAATTAAAGTATCCTAGAACATCCATTTTCCAATATGCTGAATGCTGCAGAGCCCGGATGCCATTATAACTTCTTAAGTTTGCAGTAAAAAGGTATTTATAGTGTAATCTGTCATTGAAACAGAACCAAGATACGTGGAGAAGAAAAGGTGGTTATTGAAGGTTTCCCACCTCATCGCTTCTGAGGAACTGTTCCCTGGTAATTTACGTACCCATGTTTCGTTAGCAATGGAAACTTTCTAGTTAGCTTTATATTTACAGGGCATTTAAGGCCACGATTCCAGAGATCTGTTCTGCTGGCAGCAGCGACTGAGGCAGTCGCCTTTTATTGCAGCTGCTCAGCCCTGTTCCTCTGCCAGTGCAACCGCTAGCATGCCTGCGTGGAGATCCTGGCTGCCAACTCGCTTGTGACAGTATAACCTCAATTTGTAAAGGGTACGTGCGACTTAGGTGTTACTTCAGGTGAATATTTGACCATTGTCCAAGCCCTGTTAGTTTTGCGTTGACCCATGCTGGCTTTTTGAAGTGTTACGTATAAAGTGATTTTTCTCTATTTGTAGGTTCTCACAGTAGAATCAGAGCGTTCACAGAAGCAATGTGCTTAAGAGGAAGAGGCCTCTTCGATAGCAATTGGTTTAAAAACAAAATATTTGGGGTTTTTTTTTGGTTTGTTTTTTTTTTTTTTTTTTAGCTTCAGGGTCAAAGTTTCCTTTTACTTTCTGTGGTACAGTTTTACATTGGTAAAATTGTGCTTTTCCAACTTTTTTTCTAGTTAACAGGGTTCTTGATAAAATTTTCAATCTTGTCCAGTTTTAACCTTTGTAAGTAATTTAAGTTTTTAAATGCTTCAGTTACACAGAAAAAAGACAGGATTTGGCATAGTGTTCACATCTTTATCATGTCAGTAACATATAGTCAGCAATTAAATAGCTCCTGTTGTGCCTATGTCTGTTTTACTTGCCCGTAAACCAAACCTTCTGCAAGTCAAGGCACGCCACGCCTAGGCTACACACTCAATCAAATTTAAATTTTGAAATTAATGATGTTATTTTAGATGACCTTAGTACTTTGAAAAGTTGAGATGCAGGAACCCAGCTTTGGGTTATCTTTGTGAGAACTTGGTGCAAAAAATAGATTGCTCAAGATAACAACAACAAAAAGGTAAAAAACCGAGATTGCCCATGATAACAGGTGTCTAAAGAATTCATGTTGTGATGTGTTAGTGCTGAGCTTTTAAAGATGAGAAAATAAGTATTAATAATTCATGTATTTTACTTATGGTAGTTGCAGCACAGTTAAAAAAATTACAGGTACAGGTACTCTGTAAATGTTTTGTGGAAATTTCACTTGAAAAATCAATACAGATTGAGCTGCAGTTCCAGTGCGTTTGAAATCGCTTGTATCCAAGAAACAAGGAAGGAAACCCATCTAAAAGATTGGAGCTGGATAGAAATAGTTAATGGCAGACTGTAGGGATTAGAGTCTGGTTCAGCCTCGCTGCTGTTAATGAGCTGGAAGAAGGTGGAAGCAGCAAGCTAATGGTATTGACAGACAGTATGGAGGTAAATGGATTTGTCAACACAAGGAGAGGGAAAATGGGGAGGAACATAGGTTAGGGATATACAAAATAAAGGAAAAGGAGAAGGTGGTTCCCCCCAACCTCCTCTAACAGATGAAACAACTGCTGTTGAGTCAGTTGGGGCTGATGGGTTTTCCAAACACTGCACCGATAAGAGTAAGAATCGTGCAGTAAAATAATGCTGAAAACAGGCAGCAGATAAATGAATGTGTTTTAATTACCTCAGATATGTTCTAAAGCTGAATGCGTTACCATTTGTGGTGCCGCTGGACTTTCTGTTGACGTGAGGAACAGGCACGACCACAGGACAGTGCTGCTTTGAGACAACAGTTAATGCTCACACCAAAGTTTAAATAAAATGTGTTGGGGTGGGGGGAATGTTGGTAAACTCTAGTAGTTAAGAGTTGAGTACATTTAAACCAGCAACTTTCTGTTTTTATACTAAAAAATATTACACCTTTTTATCTTGTAGGCAGAGTAATAGTAACTGCCTTTTAGGCAGGCATTTTCTTTTTCTATAGGAACTTTGAAAACAAAGTTATACTGAGAGAAGAGAAGGCATTTACATAAAATACCCTTTCTAGAAATAATCTCTGTAGTCCACAATGGATGAAAACATGTAATAGTTATCATCATTCTAAATAAATAAATAAAATTATCCACTGTTGAAGCGTCCCACATGTAACCTCAGCTGCTCTGCAGACACAGACATCGAGACTAGACTAGCAGCATTTACCAGCTGTGTGTAAGAGCTACGCTGCACGTAAAGGGATTTCACATTTTATTATGTGGGAGGGATGATGTCAGTTTGGTTGATTATGCCCCTTTCAAGCTGCTGCGATAATTACCTGCTTGTTACCAGAAGTGTCGAACCCATTTTCAGTTCTTGTTTGCTTTTGCTGTCATGCCCTAATTGCTACATAATTTTGTCCCTGCCAATTACTACCTTGGAGTTGAATTTTACAGTGAAAAAGTTGTAAGACGCAATAAAGTCATTGTTTTTTAGATCCCGTAATTTCAGTAGAATATTTTATTATGCTACAAGAGTATATTGAAGTACATGCTGCTTGCTTCTGTGAGACAGTGAAATCCCATGGTTCCCGGTGAAATCCCATGGTTCCCACTGAAATCAAGAGGATGTGGAAGGTGTGACTTCTTGGGAGGGCAAGTCCCTTGCTGTTGGGATGGCTATCATACGTGCCTCAGTGGTTAAATATGCAAAAATGAAGAGGTGTGGCAAATTGGTAGCTTCAAACTTTATTTTTTTTTTTTTTGGAAATAAAAATATTTACTACATTCTTTAGAGGCAGGAACTCTTTAAGTTTCGTGGTTTTTTTTCTTACTCCTTCCCTTTTGTTCCTTTCTTTTACCTACCATGTGAGTTTTAGAAGTTACTTTTGATGTAGATATTGGGTCACCTGATGTGATCTTTTATCCATAGTTTTCTATAAAGATGTAATGTAAATGGTTTTCTTTAAAAGCTGCTGGGCCTAACAGTGTTTTATATTCTGATTAAAACCATTTGTTTAAATTATCCAGTGGAATAAAACCTACAGTAATTGGGTTGAGGGCTGGCTGACAAAGCAGTTTGTTGTCTTTGGGAGCTGTCATTGCCTTCATTTGTTTTTTGGGTGATCCTGCAGTAATAAAGTCTGGTTATTGGTCAATAACAATTACTGCTGTTGAAATCTGTATATGGAGTGATGTGGATGAGCACAGGGAAGAAGCAAACGTGGGATTCGGATTAAGCACAGTTAAAGAAAATGCTCTTCAGAATAAGGAGAGGGATGGTGTCACCGTGGTGTAGGGTAGAGGTGTAGAGGTGTAGGGATGGGGCTACAGGCTGGAAAGGAGCATTTCTGAAAATAGGTTTAGAGTGTGGGATGTTTGTGGCTGTGGTCTGAGGCTCTGTTTATGGCAGAGACTGGGAGATTGGCTGTTGCCATTTTAATGTGATTCCGGTATCCATTATTCAGATAACAACCGAAAGACCGGAACATTGGCAAAAAGTCACGAAGCGGACCAAAGACTGTAGAAAGCTTGGAGAAAAATTTGGTGAGAAAGGTAAAGGTGCTTAGTCTGTTAGGTTATGGGAGAGTGTGGAATCCAAACCCTAAAACTAAGTAGTAGCTTGATTACGGCAGATAATGTCTCCAGCAGAGAAAATACTGAGTTCTTAAGGGTTCCCTAATGTAAGAGGAAAAGGTACAACAGGAGCCAGCGGTTGAAAACTGAAACCACAGAAGTTCACGTAGCAAATGAGCACGAATTCTTAGGGAGGAACAAACGACAGAGGGTATGGCAAAGTGAGTGGCTCTCTGAAAGATGGGCTTCAATCAGTTATGGTTATTGAGTGATATTTATGGATATTAGACTTGCGTGGATAATAATACTGGCATTGTATCCGGTGAGTCTGTGAGCAGTCGGACGTCTGTTTTGATAGCTCTCTCTGTAGCAGCTTTTTCATGGCTGGTGTAATAATAAATGTTGAACATCTTTGTGGTCAAAGGCTCTTTTCAAATGTATTCTTTAATACATTGATTGCAAAATACAAACGATTTCTAAGATTCTGAGGGCGCAATATACCTCAATTATAATTATTCTGTCATCATGAAGGCTTTCAGGTACTTCAAGGAGAAATTTCGACATGCAAAAATAGAGCAAAAAACCCCAAATCAGTTATGCAGAAGTAATACTGTAACAAAAACCTAATGGTTTTACTGCTGAAATTTATATGTGGCCAAGCTGTGAACGCACCCATGTTCTGTCCAGTCGTGATACCAAGAAAGTAGTTGGGTACATCTGAGTCGCTGTAGCGCTGATGTAAATTACAGCTTGCCGTATGTGCTTCCCTCGTCTTCTCAAGTGGTTGCAAGTATAGCTGTTACGGAACTGCTCTGCCAGCTTTTGATACCTGAAAGTAACTTCTGAAAGGTTTAAGACAATTTTCGAGGCTGTGTGGTCTGGTGAGTAGAACTGAGCTTGCATGCTGTAAATGTTAATTAGAAGCATATGTGTATATGTAAAAAGCAAGCTAAAATAAAAGTATAAATATCTTAAGAAGCTGTCATTCCAGAAGGGCTATGCTCAGAAAAGATTAGGTGAATATACAAATAGTCCCATTATAAATCAGCGCCTGTAGAATGTCTGATTATCTTCGTTACTTGTTTTTCTGGTGGCTTCTGAAAAAGTTACGAAGTGAGTGATTCAGATTGTAATTTCCAAATGCTTTAAGACAGCATTGCTTATAAGCACCCAGAGAAGCTTCAGTCGCTTTATTCCCTCTCCTCCTCCTCTAGCTACTCTTTCCTATCACTGCTTGTCTCCCTTGCTGCTTCCAGCACAAATGTTTGTGGACCTCCACAACATGAAATAGAATAACTGATCTGGATGAAAATCAGCTGTGTTTAGCTGGGTATAAATTCATTCTGTGTTAATTTAACTTTGTTGTAACATTATTTCAACATCTTCTGGTTAGCATGTTTGAATCTTGAACATTTTGGCCTTTTTCTCCATACTGAACATAAATTTTGAGAATTAATTTCCTATTACCTTAAAACCACACTTACTATCCTGTTTAAAATGAGGATATCTGTGGAACTAGAGTGAAGTCACAGAATTTGAGGACCTTGTGCAACTTGCAAGTGCAGTAAATGGAGTAAGCTTACTGCCTGTGTGTCCTTGGATGATGGCCTTGAAGGAACTTGACCTGGAGGTATCAGTTGGTCCTCTTGGATGACTTCCATTGTAGTAGCTGCTGTAACAAGGTGCGCTGGATACGTGCCCCTATCGTGTGACACAGATACGGTTTTGTTTATAACTCTGACCTGTATCGTATGACGTAGGCTGAGCAGTTGCTCATTCTCCTGGTAGCGCTTCTGTCATGGCCTGATCTCGTCTCAGGCTGGGGTTGTGGAGGAGATGATCGGGTAGTAGAACTCCTCTAGCATCAAGTGCTGGGAAACCCATCTGTTTATTAACTTACCTTTTTTTTTCAGGTTTTTCTTTAAAAGCATATTAAAGAAATGAGAGAATAACAGTTTAAAAAAATACTATGAATTTATATATTTAATCTCAATGGACAGAAGACTGGCATGGAGAAAAAATGGAGAAAGTAGCTTGGTATGGTTTGTAGTGGTCTCAAATAAAAAGAGGTGAATGTTTGAGAACATTGGTGTACAGCAATGATCATTGTCCCAAATAAAGACGGTAACTAAACAGTCCTTTAAACAAAAGATCAGAAGTTCTCTATTATAATTATTTAGGGCTGTTCATAACTTACCTGTAATTGTCAGAAGGCAAATTTGTGTCTCTAGGTTAGAAAAATCCCCTTCAGGGATGGAAAAAAAGTGTTTGGATAGTTTTGTTTGGATAGATGCAGCGTTTCTGCCTTATCCATGCCCCTAAAGATTGATTATGTCTGTTTGTACGGATGCTTTTAAACGTGTTTGAAGACTTGTATTAGTTGCGACTGGGCTTTGGAGCATTGCTTATTGTGCTACTTTTATTGTTATTTATATTTCACAATAGTATTTCCAGAGTTTTATTTACTCTGGTATAAAAATAGTTTCCATGATCTGGCTTTTAGGATTTACTTCTAGTTTGAAAACAATTTTGGTAAAAGAAAAGCTATTCATGTGAGTGTACACTGACACCCATCTGATTACACTGCCTATTTGCTTTGCAGGTCTATTTTTATTCTTCTGAGGTTTTCCAAGCCTTCTGAATAAGTTTTAATGGATTTTTAATTAGCAAGCAGATCTTGTGTTTTTTTCCCTTTGGCTTTCTTAGGTTTAGCAAATTTATCGAAAGAAAAATATTTCATAATACTTGTTGACATTATCTGAAATAAAAATGCATTTCTTTATAAGGAGCGCTAAGGGTGCTAACAGATGGAAAAGATACGTGGTGATATGACATTCGTTTCTGTTGTGATTTTTTTCTTGTCTAAATCCATTTTAGATTGGTAATGACAAACTGTAGTTAACATGCAAGAACTACTTTTCTTACGTGCCACCAATTAATTTGGGTATTATTAAGAACATTCTACCTAATGTGTTCTAGGTCAGCACCTTGCGTAAAAGCAGGTTGTTTACATCATTTTGGGTATTGCCGTTCTTTTCATGTCTTGATCCTTCTAGTTTAAGCTTACGTACACGTTGGGGAAAGCAGTAAGGACATAGAGTGGTACCATCGCCCTGGGTTGTTCATCGCCCTGGGTTGTTCATCGCCCTGGGTTGTTCATCGCCCTTTGTAAACAGAAGCTCAGGTGGAATTGGAGGACGGACGCCTTTCTCAGGGAATCCTGTAACACCCGTCTGAGGGACAGACAGGTGGAATTGTTTGGTGATACTGGTAGGATCAGAAATATTTCAAAAGCATAAGAGCGAATGGAATTATTTTCCATATAGTCCACGGGAAGGCTTGTGTTTGCGGTTAGGTCTAAAGATATGAGTAAAACTGATTAGAGACAAAAGATGCTGAGCTTTATTCGATGGGAAAGCATGAGATATTCTGAGTTGACTGATGCATTTTGATAGATGTAAGATCTGGAAACCTCTCAAAACAGTGTCGTTTCGAGAAATTGATATAATAGGTGAGAGTTGAATATTCACATTGTTTTTTGATTACCTTAACTGTGAATTAACGATGAGTAAAAGCAACAATTAGAGCTTTTTATGGTCATTGTATGCAGACTGTACTTGCTGGGTACAAACCCAATTTTTTAGTAAAAACTTCAGTGCTAGGTCATTTGGTTGTTTGTATGCCTGCGCTGTGTGTGGCTCGGTCTTACGGCAGGCGGCACAGTCTGCACCTGCCCTTAATGGATCCAGTGAGAATATTTAACGTAAGCAGACAAATGCATTTTGAAAGAATCTTCACAATCGTACTGTGGTAAGACTCCGGCAGACTGCAAAGTTTCAAAAGGAAATCTTTGAAAATGACTCTTAATTAATGGTGCTAAAATCACAAAAATCTGTTCACAGCGACCGAAACTTCCACCAAGTTCCAAGTACTTGGCAGCTGTTTCTCATGCATGATGACTCAGCTCCGCTGAATTTTGTGTATGGGATCTTGAAATCCCCAGACATGAGAATTACAGTCCTTACTATTGGATTGCCACCTTTATTCAGGAGAGAGTAGCAGGCAAACCCTGCAACAAATGAAGGAGCAAGTAGCCGGATAATTCTTAATTCTTAAAAAAGGCAAGAGCTTGTTGTGGGTAAAAAATCTTGGGCATCATGGCTGTCTAAAGATTGGAGGAGTTAAAACTTCCCCTAGCCGTCGTCATGGAGAAATGAATCTTTTGTTCTGAGGCAAGTGGATGCTTATGCTACCCAGCAAGAAGAACCAGTGTTTGGTGCAGTAGCGTATTTTGATGCAGTTCTGTTTACTTAAAGGAAGGAGAAGTGTGAACAAGCACAGCGTTTGATGGTGCAGGTGCACATGTGAAACTCTTGCAAAGGTTAGAAGATTTGTGTTTTTTGACAATGCCAGTGGTCTCTCAACTGTTAAGGGTTGCCATTTCATTCTCCTTGTCTGTAGAAAATAGAGCATGTGAAATCATTCAGTGGTCTTGATAAGCATTGCTCAGCAAATTCATTGAAGAGCCTCACATGAACTGTTGTCCAGAGGAGTCATAAGAATGCGGCCATCACCAAGTCTGGAGCCAGGTAGCTATGCAGAACTAGCTGGGGTTGGAAACATGCAGATGTCTCTGCCTGTAGCTGCTGGTGCTCCCAAAGATTTGTCTAATTTGGCTCCAGAAAAGGTTTTAAAAAATAGTGCTGAAAATCTGGTATGTTGTTTTGTATCATTTTGATAGTGAACATGGCTAAGTGCATTGGTAACAAATGTGTAGGGGACGTACTTTGTGCAAAACTGCAAATACATAATGTGTCAGAAGGTTGTAATTGCATCAGAATTTTTTTTGTAATATAATTATTTCTGAACTGTGCAATGGTTAAGGTCTGCATGTAATGTGTTTTGTGTTACAGAACTAAAACAATGAACTGTGAGTCAGACAGTGAGGCTGTCGGGGAAGGTAGTTCTTGAGAAATAAGAACTTGTAGCAGTTTTTGATGCTGTATCTTGCTGAGTTAACGTGACAGGTATTTCACTAAAATTAATTTTTGCTTACAGAATTTATAGATGTCTAAAGAGTTTGGAAAGTAAAAAGAAAGCTGAAAGATCTGAAAGCCTTTTTTATGATTTCTCACTCTGTTACTCAAAATGCCTCCAGACCTAAACAGTCCATACATGTAGGTCAGGCAACCTGGCTTCATGCTTTTAACATCAAACTCAGATTTTCTTATGTAATGGTGTCACAAAAAGATAATGCAGAAGTATGTTGCAGTGCAGTAGCCCGAGCCTCAATATTTCAGTCTGTAACTGGCTGTAGCAGAGGTGTGACTTCATGGTTCATGTGAGAAGTTTATTATTTTATGTGACTGTTACTGATAATGAATCCTCCTAGATCCACTGAGGATCTTATGGGTAACAAGTTGGGAAGAAGATTTCATAGTCTTGTTAGTAAGGCTCTGTTTCAGCTAGGATAGCCTTCATCTGCTTTATGTTTTAAAAGAGCAGTTCCAGACTCAAACTGAATAACTGTAACTTCAGGGAAGAACAGAGAAAATGCTGAAGACAGTCGCTTTGACCAGACCAGCCTCACCACCCAACAGGGTGTAGCTTCAGGCTTCTGGTTCTGGTGGCCTTCTGCAGAATTGAGTTGAGATTAAGATTTTCCAGCAGTGAGATGACATTCCTGTTAACAGTAATTATGCCTCTTTGATTCGGGTAGACAGTTCTGACGAGTGCCTGCCGGCAGGACATCGTATTTGCCTTTTTCCCGGTCTCCCATGGAAAGCAATTTTGCTCCAGTATTGGCCTGAGAGCTCGCGTAGTACAGGTGACTATGCAAGAACAGTTGAAGTTGAAAATACAGATAACCCAAACTTCACTTTTACTTAAAAGCACTAATTCATTTGACCTTTAAATTGTTGTTAGAACTGTGCAATGCAAATTTGTTTTGACATGTGATATTTTACTCCAAACCTGTTTTAGGACAGCCTTTTTTCTTCAAGAGCTTTGCGTTCATCAGTGGGTTTCTCTTCCATTAGCTTACTTTTTGTCAACAGTGGATTTACTCTTGAATGAAAACAAAGATGCATCTATGACATTGAGTACAAATAATCTTTAAAAGACTCCTATTTGCATTTCTTTGAGTAGTGTAGGAAATCTTTGACAAATCTCCCTTTCACAGGGAAATACTGGAAAAGTTTAGATAAGAATTGCCAAGCAGAGGCTGGATGCCTTTTATGCTTTTTCTCAGACATCCCTGATCTCAAAGGCTATATTTTTTTTTTTATTTCAGGTGCTTAGTGCTCTCTGAGGTAACTGTAAAATACAGATGTAAAGAAAGTTTCAGCTCTGAACGTATTACAGCCTGAGTGAAAGAATAATGTCTTTTAGATCATTACTGGTTAAAGGAGACATAAGATGGGAAGTTGCAATGTTCTGGTGTTAAATGTAAGCTGGTCACTTCTCTTCGATGTAGTAATTTATGAAAAGATTATTCTGCTTTATAAAACAGAAGTATTAAGATACACACTTTTCTTTGATTGTACCAAAAGACTGATAGGCAATATTGAATATATTTTTGAACTCTTCTAATAATGAAACTGAAGGTTGAGCAAGTTCTATAATGAGAGTGTAGCAAGTCTGGTTCTGTTGATGTTAAACAAAAACTGTTTCCTACAGTTTTTCACTTCTCTCTGTCCCTAAAAGGTCAGCTTTTTTTCATCTTTGCAGCACCTGTGATGTTTCTGTTGCACATCTTTTCCATACATTGGGGTCCTTCTGCCTTTAATATATACATATCTAATGTAAGAAGTAGATAGGAAGAAAGTACATGTTCAGCTCTTTTTTGCACTGTGCGCTGTGGAAGGCAAGCACAGAAAATATTTTCACCTGTTACTGATGGCTCAATTCAAAAGTCCTCTTAAGAATCAATCTTCTAAATCTGAAGCAGTTTGAAGCTGGAGTCAATTCGATAGTGAGTTTTTCATTTTAGGCTTGTTAGCATTTAGAGCTATTGAAATTATTCTAGCTAGCTGGCATCTGCATGGCTTCCAGAGCCATATTGTTCATTTTATCCAGACTTGGACACAGAATTTTCTCAACTTCTATAAGTAATAAAGACTACAGTGAGAAGTAGTGTTCAGAGAGGGGGGAAAAAACCCCTTTCCTTGTAGGTATTCCTGTGAATTGATTCTTGCTTGCTTGCTGTGGTTCCCTTTGCATGGGGCTACTAGCTCAACCGTGGGTAATCCTAGCTTGTACTTAAGCACGGTTAAACTTTTACAGCTGCGCTTGCGCCGTATGGTTCAGCAATGGTGGGAGCGTGTGCTTTTGCACACCTGTGAAAAAGATTCTTGAAAAGACTGCCACAGCTTTCACTTGTGAAACTGTCGTGTGAACATGAATCCGTTACTAGCCGTGCTGATGGCAGCACTAATTGAACCTTTTTATAAATCATTCCTGTACCGTCTTCCAGGGTAAGGCTGTGGACAGATGTTCATTTAACAAGACATCTGTGCTGGTTTAGGATGTTACTGTATCCCAGATGTTACACTGCTTTTTAAGGTTATTGGCCCTGTTTTATATATTTAGTACCATCATTGTGCGCAGCAGTTTGCAAAGCGTAGGAAGGGAGGTAGTTTCTCCCCTGAACAATCTAGAGGTTTTGGCATTTGGGAAAGAGAGGGAAACTTGAGTGGTTCATCTGGACACATTCTCACGAACCTGAAACAGAACACACTGGATTAGTAAGGTAGCTTCCCTGGATGGCCTGAACAAATTGTCACCCAGTTTTGTTGGTAGCAACTTGCGGGGAACTTGCAGAAACTGGTGCCTGGCAATAACTTCTGGGTAATCATAAACCAGCAGCCTGGCAGTGACAGGCATCTGAGGATAGTAGCTTTGTCAGTTATTTCATGTGGTTCCAGGAGATGTTGGCCCATGGCCTCGTTACTGATCACTTTGTGGAAAGAACGAGTAAAATCCAAGATGTGCTTTTGACTTAGATTGTACCTGTCAGGTTGCGGTGCTATTGCTGTCACCTTAAAAAAAAAAAAAAAAACAACAAAAAACACAAAAAACCCAAAAAAACCAAAACCCAAACAAAAAAGCTCAAACCCCAAACATGCAAAAAAAGTCATGCATTTAAAAAAAGGAAAAAAAGACTGCAAGAAGTAGTATCTGAATGCTGGCAGGTGAATAAGACACTTTTCCATTTTCTCCCAGCGTTGTGCATCCATGCAGTTCAGCAGAAGCCTCTCGGGTGCCTGGTGATCCTCCTGTGTTAGCCGAGTCGGCGAGGCTTTCCCCCAGCGCAGGGGGAGCACCTGATGCTCTGCTGAGCCCTGCAAAAGGTTTTTCTGGGCTCTTTTTCCTGTGGGCTACATTTAATTTGTTGCTTAACCAGAGAAGAATTACAAGATTTTTGTTTACTATGGTGTATTTAAAGATGGAGATTAATGAAAGGCATTAGCTAAGAAAGCTAATTGATAACAAATTTAGGAGTGAGTCACAAAGGATTTTGATAAATGACTCCATTTTATGCAAATATGAGTAAAATTATTGTAGACGGTAGTTATATTCAACTGGAGTCCTATATATGTAAAAAGTGTAGTTTTGTCCTTTGTTGACTTCATTTAATGAAATGCTGAGTGTGCTTTAAACGCTTAAGGTCTGTTTCTCTCAGTGGATCCGTTCTTTTAAATGTAGATAGATGCGGTTTTGTTTTTTCCTTTTAAATTGAACTCCGTTGTTGGAAAAAGGCAAGCAAGAAAACCAGTCGCAGAAGCCTTGGCAGCAGTTCAGCCTGCGTACCAAGCCCGCTGCCTGTGGTAGTGACTAATATTTATTGTTGTTTTCTTGTAGAGTCCGTATCGGTCAGGCTCTGCCTGTACATTTTGTTCTTGGTTTGTAAGCTGGAGGAGATGGGGCTCATCTGTGTTCGGTGCTTCTGCCGTCGCGAGCTGATGGGGTTTCTGCAATAAAAGCATGATGTAGTTACTCCTCCTAGTAAGAAAGTTTGGGATTGAGCTTTGAGATCTGCAGCAGAATTGAGGTTGTAATGTTCAGTATGGCAGTTGCGGTTCGGTACTGTCTGTGAGCGAAGGGGAAGGGTCGTTCCATAATTGTTTTAAGGCAGCAAAAGCTGGCCCCGCTGCTGTCTTGCCCCTGCAGCCTTTTTGCATCCTCCTTCAGAAGGATGAACTTCAGAAGAAACAGTCAACTCTCAGGAGGAGAACAGAGCAAAGGTTGTTTTTCCCACTTTTATTTAAGGGCGAGTGGAATAAGTAAATAGAAAAATAAAAAATTTACATGGTTTGTCGGTGGAAAAGTCTAGTTTTATGCAAACCAGCCAAAAGCTTTATGCATAAAACTGTTACATAAAATGTACAAACTTAATGTAAACAAATCCATTCTTATTACAAATGTCAGTTGCAATGCTTAGGTGTGCTCTATGGCCTTCTCAAATGGCGCTTGCTGTGGAAACATTAAATTGTAGTTGTCAGTACAGTGTATATTTCACTGTTTTGTGACTTGAATTATTTTTTTCTCTTAAGTCAAACATAAATTTATAGGCTATAAAATCTCTTCTGATGATTGCAAAATGAATGTAACTAGCAAAAATAAGGTAATCCTACAGTCCAGTATTTTTTCCCCCCCTTCTTCAGTTTCAGTTAAAACCTGCATGGCATTATGAAGGCTTTCTGTAGAGTATTTGGGGGAAGGGAACGTTGAGAAAACACGAGACGTGGTTATATCTTCTGCTGAAAGAAGCAATTATGTTTAATTAATTGACTCCTCTGATTTTCCTTAGTGTTAAATAGGTTGCTAAAATACAGTAGGGAGTTCAAGGAGTGAATACTGCTCTTGTTTAAACAAAATGTTTAAAAAGACTTTGCAAGGTACTTCGGTGCTTAATACATGGAACATAGTTTTAATAGAAAATCTAAAGCTATATGTAAATTATTAAATAAACATAAACAATCATCATCTTCCACTATCCAGTGACCTTCACCTACAGGGCTGTGTTGGAGAACACTGCAATTGGGGTACTTGTGAAGAAAGCAGAATTATCGTTTACGTTTGTGATGATTTCGAAGTAATCCTGCTTTAGTACAAACTTGTAACTTTGTGCTGCAGACGGTTACGTTGGTAGAAGAATAATTGGGATAGGATTTAGAAGTAAGTCCTGTTCTTAGCTGGTTGTGCTCTGTAAAGCTGTTGGTCATTCCTGCACCAAGGGAAATGATTTCGCTTACCTGCGTTCCCATCTGTTCATTTGGTGCTGGCTGATGTGCTGGGATGTTGTGAAGAACTACAAGAAATGTAATGCTTAAATGCTCGTTTTCTTACCAGCTGCATTGTTTTTCTGAGTGTCGGAAGCGTGATACCTTTTTCTTGCTGTATCTCAATCTTGCTGGAAAAGCCTACTCTATCCAGTGAGTGTGATGTTCCATTTGCTCTGCTCCTTGCTCTCCATTATGGATGGGAATAAATCCATGTGACGATCTCAGATGCTACTGAGAGAAACATTCATGTCTCCTTCCCACTTCCAAAACACGTGTCCACCTTCCAGCCAGCCCACCGATCGCTGAGTGCGTGGATGGGCTGACATGGTGGCTGAAGGGTGGAGTGTAAGACAGTTTCTTCTGGTCACTGTGCAGTTTATTCTGGTTTAAATATTTATGAAATGTGGGTTTAAAGAAACTACACTGGAAGCTCATGGAGTGGCAAGTAACTGAAGGGGGGGATGCTGGCTTCCATCTCATTTAAGAAGGCTGTTATGTATTTTCTGTGTTATATGTTTGCCGGCACTGCTTATGCATCCCGTGTATCCCTAGGGTTGCCACTGCGCCCATGTTTTGCAGCATCGTTCCAAACAAATTTCTTAGAGATGCCAAGAGAAGTCTTCTGTCCTTCATCTCTTTTTGCTTTCCTTTCCCCCTGCCAATTCCTTTGTAAATTGAATGGTTTGTTTCCTGCTTTGGTTTGAGCCTCATTTTAATTCTTAAACTGTTCCCAACACAATTCGAAGGGATCTTGTTAGGTAGTCCAAGACAGTCTCTCCTCTTCTAGCAGGAGAGCCACACGTGTAGACTCAAAAGGTGGCTCCAGTTCTCTGCATGTTCTCCTTTGATCCATGAGAACCAAAGGCATTGCATGATAGAGTTTGTTTTATAGCTGATTTAGCAGATCTAGTTCTGCAGAAATAGTTTGGATAGATTTAAGTATTACAATAAGCTGTGCAGAAATAGTTTGGATAGGTTTAAGTATTACAATAAGCTGTACAAAAAAGGGAAATGCTGGTTTTGGAATGATTAATCACTTCAAAAAAACCAAAACAAAACAAAAAAACCAACCAAAAAACCCAAACCAACACAAAACCCACCCCGAAACCAAACCACCTTGTCCCCTCGATATTGAACTAAACCCAAACGTTTCAGAATCCTCTGTGAAAGAGGAACTGGAGCAGTTTTGTTGTGGGGGGGACAAGCGGGGTGCCCGTGTGCTGGCCCGCGTGGCATCCCAATTCAAGGCATGTTGGTTGGGTGAATGGTTGCCTGGGAGCTCTGGGATGTTGGAACCGCCAAGATGCCCCAAACTGCTCAGAATTTGTGTACTTGGAATCAGAAGCTCCCAGGGTCTCCCAGGCTTTCCGTCAGCACGCCAGGCAGGTTGCCAAGTAGCCTGAAAATTTGGGAGGCGAGGTGCCAAGCTCTTGGCTCCCTTTCAAATGGGCTGCTGAACAGCTGGGAATCTGGATGCTTGGGCTTCTCAACAGCCCACCACGTTAGTTGCTGAAAAGCCAGGCAGGGAGAAAAGGCTGGAATTTGTGGCACAAACCTGCCTGCTTTCCGTCAGACCTTGGTTGAAATTGAAGCAAATCTGCCAGGTGTTTTGGTTTTGATGTTCTGTCCTCGTGGGATGACTTTTTTTTAAAGTGATGTGATCTAGTCATCTCTCATAACATCTTATTTATGTGTCAAAATATTATTTCACTGAAAATAATACGTGTTTCAATTTAATTGCTTTAGCATCATTATTATTCTATAGAAATTTCTTCCGAGGATGCCCTGGATGGATTAGTATCTGTTTTATAGTGTATGTAACTACTGGCCAGACTGGATTCTGATCTCTCCTATCTTATCTATAGTTACCTCCTATGTGGAGCAAACAGGATGCTCATTATCTTAAAATCTTGCTGATTTATTGTATTTTTTCACCAGTACAAGTTTTTTACTGTATTTTTTTGTTTTTGGTAATAATAATCAGAAAAACTTAAGGAGGCCAACTGCTGATTCAAGTGTACGTTGTTGAGAACGTTACCTAGAACAGGAAAAAAGGGGAGGAAACTTCTGGTTTGTACAAGACAAATAACGGGTTAGCTTAAATGTTAAATATTTTAATGTTGACATTTATCCCTCAAAATGAAATTATTTAAATCTTTCAGTTTTTTAAAAAGAGTTTTCTCTTACGTTTGCAGGCCTCGGAGTAGAGGAAAAACTGCAGTGGAGGATGAAGACAGTATGGATGGTTTGGAGGCAGCAGAAACAGAAAACACTGTGGAAACAGGTAATGAGAGTATAGTGTTGATGCTGTCTGGTTATTGCTTTTCTCAGAAATGCATTTAATTATGTGGGACTTTGGTAGACAAGAAATATTTCTTTAATTCTGTGGTATGAGATGTGCATTTGGGCAGATATAAAAGAAAAAAAACCCTATATTATTTAAACCTATATCAACTAAAGCTATTTGAACCTGTTGCTTTTAGATAGTCTAATTGGAATGCCTTCATAGCGTAGCTATGTCTTTTCTGGTTTTGCAAGTCTGTATCTAACAAAAAAAAAAAAGCTCTGAAGTGGTAGCTATTTTTAGAATACCTGCCAAAATACAGTATTACTTATTGACCTGTATCTTCAGCTAACTCCAGCAGATTATATACCAAAGGGATAACGGGGCTAACCAAATGTTACTGCTTCCTAGAAACAAGATAAATCTCCGTTCTTGCTTTTGTAAATATTTGTTTTGATAGTACCCAAACGCTTCCATTACCAGAGGGATCTCATTGTACTGGATCGAGTACTGTTGTAACAGTTTGTGATTTCTGTTCTGGCAGGTTAAGGGTCTAAAGAGACAGGCAGATGAGCTAACACACAAGATAAAGGCCATGGTGAAGAACTGTCATGTCTTTGCCAGGCACATGTCTGTAGCCATTTGCCTGTTTTTAACCAGGGACTGAATATGCGTAGAAGGGTGAAACTTGCCAGGAAGGATGAAGCCGTGGCCAACTGGCGGGAGTTTGTCGGCTTGAACACAAATAAGCCTTAAAAATGCATTGAGACGTAAGGGCTTATAAATGTAATTAGGTGGCCCTATATGTGTAATGAGCAAAGTGGAAAGAAATGTAGAGACACCTAACAGCAGAAGCTCTGGTCAGGGCAGCAGTGGTGTGGAAATGCTGGCTGAGTTAAGGGAGTTGTTGAATTACTCTCATAGCTGCTAAGTAAGGGAGGTAGAGTTGTGAAGTCCTTAAAGATGAAGACAAGAATCTGTGCTTAGCGTAGATTCCTTTTGAGGTCTTCTACTTGTTCTCCATAGAGCCGTTTTGCAGCAATACCTTACATAGACCATACAAGAATATGGTTGCAGTAGTGAAAGTTATAAAAGAGGAGGCTGGAATTCTCAAGTTGGATGGAGGATGAGCTTTGACTGGTCGTCTGCTTCTTACTTGCTAGCTGGTGAATGGTGGCAAAGGCTTTATGCTCAAGACTCTCGGCTTTGGGGAGTGTCATGGGTATTTAGTCACATCTTGTGTTGAATTTAAGTGTTACTGGTTTGTGGAGGGAGTCTAGATCAAAGCTTAATACAAAGATGTTTCATCGTTTTATTCTGTCCATTGTTTTTCTGCATCTGGTAATAAGCTGCTGGTGGTAGTGAACTTGGATGGTCTTTTCCAGCTTCTACAAGCAGGTAATTACCAGTTGTTAAAGTTGAAAGTGAAAAAGTTGTAGCAGTTGTCTGGTGTAGTTGTCTGTAGAAAAACAGTAGGGGAAAGGAAGGCTAGTTCTAATTGTGTCCTATATTCCATTTATTACTCTTCCTGTTCCACATGCTACAAACAGTCTTAGATCAGCAGAGGGTGGTAAGTTTTGTAAATTTTAAATTAATTTTAA
>NW_009260479.1:4249273-4256095 GCF_000687185.1 Egretta garzetta | reverse complement strand
GCTGTGTTTTTTTGGCTTTACATGTCATTATTAACAAAGTTCCTCAACAGAGATCTGAGAGCAGTTTTTACTTTGGAGGAGAGAGGGACACAGATAATGATTTTTAAGGCTCCAAGAGTGCTTATAGATAAGTCTCTCCATTATCCTTCACCAGAATCATCCTGGCTGTCTCAGAGGGCTGATGCTCATTTCTAAAAGGTACAGGCAGCAGTGAAACACTGTGCTAGAAATCCTGACAGGCAAAGACTCCACTGGGTCTGCCTCTGGAAGTGAGGCACCGTCACTTCAGTGCCGAGCCCAAGATGGTTTTGCAAATGGCACTCTTGAGTGAAAAGCCTAGTAAAATACGTAGGTCTGAAATCCCGTTTTGACAGGGGGAACCAGAATAGACTTGAAAGAGCGTTACCGTCTTGAGCAGTTTGATAGGGACAGAATTGCAATTATGTTATTTTAAAAGTTGAACACCATGTGACTTGATAGAGGTTTAATTATATTAACTGAAAAGGCTGCTGCCTGTAAAACTTCTAAGCACTTATGTCTGTTAATAATAAAGAAAGGAGAAGGAGTAATTCCAGTTCGTTGCTCCATGTAAGACTGTGTTAATCAAAGTGAAGTATATTCGTGTTGCAGTTTATGAATTTTTACTTGTCTAAAAAGGCTTTTTATTTTGTTTTCTTGCAAATGGTGGACTTGCCAACAATTTGCTGTAGTAGTTGGCAAACCAGACCACAATGTAGTAATATTACAAAACTCAAAATGAGATCATCTGAACATCTTGACGTGTGAATTCTGACATATTTTGAGTCTCCATATTTCTAGCTTCTTTTCCATTGCTTGGTTCATGTGTTGAGAATAATCAGATAATTTTCATAAAATGAGAGAAGTCCATGCTATTAATGTTGTATTCAGTATAATGAGCTCTACTTTTAGGGGAGGGAGCAGTGCAGGAGGAATGAGAACTTTGCTCAGAGGGAGGGGAAAAAGGAGATGCCCATATAATCCCACCTAGAATAAAGAAGTGTTTTCTAGCTGTCAGATACTTTATGGGGAAAAAAAACACGGGGCGACATTAAGTACTAAGTATTACACATTATTTCCATTTGTAATGTTGACACAAAAGTTTGTTTAAAAAAAAACCAACAAAAACAAACAAACAAAAAACCAAAAAGGGGGCAAAAATTCTTCCTGAAGTGTCTCTTTTGTAACGCTAAGGCATGTCTGTTTTAATTGCAGTTCGGGAAACAAGTTACTACCTTTAACAAAATTCTGTAATCTTAGATGTAAAAAGAGGCAGAACTGGAAGCAAAGCAGGGTAAGATGTGTGCTGCTCTGATCATTTCAATATGGGTTATTATCCCCGCCAACTACAGTGATTTCTGAGCCCTGCCTGTTTTCTGCCAAGTGCTATGTTCACTTTGGTATAAATGAACATAGAATTCTTCAGGATGGAAAGAGAGGGGGATTTGGAATTGGAAAAAGGAAATTCTGGAATTTGGAAAAAAGATCTGTTTGGAGTTAAGTCAACTTTTTCCTAAAAAATGGTGCTGGCAACTGCTTATACTGAATCATTAGACTATCAGCTTCTTGTCAATCTCAGGATAGACTCCTTTCCTTTACCTACCAGCCCTGCCTCTCTTGCTGATTTCTTGGTTTCTCCCCTACTGACTACTTTGCTTCTTGGCTTCATATTAGTCTTTCCAGTTGTCTGTTACTTACTCCCTTTTTCTTCACTGTGGTTTCCACAAGTGACTTTACACTGATATTTTTCTATCCAGCCAATGTTGAGGTTCTCCATCCATTCTGTCATTTTAGCACCCACAGCATCACAGAATGGTTGAGGTTGGCAGGGACTTCTGGAAATCATCTGGTCCGACCCCACTGCTCAAGCGGGACCACCTAGAGCTGATTGCCCAGGACCATGTCCAGATGGCTTTTGAGTATCTCCAAGGATAGAGACTCTGCAACTTCCCTGAGCAACCTGTGCCAGTGCTCAGGCACGCTCACAGTAAAGAAGTGTTCTCTGATGTTCAGAAGGAACCTCCTGTGTTTCAGTTTGTGCCCATGGTCTCTGGTCCTGTCAAGACCATCCAGCCATCAACACCTTCCACCTTTCTAGCTATCAGTAAAATATAGTTTGTTGTAGAATATCTGTGTTTTCATGTAGGTCCCTTTGTGTTGCTTCTGTCCATAAGAGGAGTTGTCTTCTGATGAGTAAATCTCTATAATGGCCAACCGCCCCCTGAATCAAGACACAAAAGTCTGGAAAGCATGTGCCTGTGTGCACACACATACATGCAGGTAGAAAACTGCTGATCTAAAGAAAGAAGTAATACAACAAAAACTTTCTGGTAACCTTTCTGTAGGTTTGGTGGCTCTTTGCTGTTAATGAAGGCTTGGCTTCTGCTGCTTTTCCCCATACTCTGTACAGTTTCAGCAAGTTTCTGCACTTGGTATTTTCTCAGTTCTGCATTCAAGTTGACTGAAACTGAATTCTGTGTGTTAATTCTTTGATTATTACCTCTTTTTTTGAGAATGCTTGTAAAACACCCAACTCATCCGAGAGTCTGTAATTCTTCCTGGCTTTGTGTCACATAAAAATACTGAGTTTCAGACTCTGATCTGGGAGAAGGGCAATGAAAGAAGTTTATTTTAACTGCCGAGTCTCATGGGAAAATCATAGTAAATCCATTGGGTATTCTCTTTACTGTCAGTACCATGTCGACCAATTCTTAAAATAAATTATTAACCATTAGCATATCCTTACCTCCCCGTGGTGCCTAGAGACTTCAGAATTGATAATACATAAACAAATGTGGATGATTTTGGCAACCGATAGCTTCTTGCCTGCGTTATCATCATTGGTAACATTAATATCAGACCCAATCACATTGCCTGGCCAGCCGATTTCTTCCTGTCCTTCACCTTAAGTCCCTGAAGATAAGTCTTCCTCTAATCAGCCTCTTTTGTCTCTGGGCAAAGCACAGAAGAACCAGAAACAAACACTTCTCAGTAGAGGGAAGTTATCTGCGTAAAAGCTGCCAGAGAATTTTGGACTAATTCAGAATCTCATCAGCTTTGAAGCAGCCTGAAAAGCATTTTTCTAGAGAAAAAAGTTCTTGCAATATCCTACTCATTAGAGAAAATACAGTCACCTTTTGCAACGGTATGAACCATACTGAGCAGAGCCTGCCAGTAAGACAAAGTGCAAGTCCTGGTTTGGGTGAATCACTGGCAAAAGCTCTCATCAACTTGCTAACTCCAAAGACCTTTTAAAATCCACTTTGTACTTTTCAGACAGATACTTTGGCCTCATCACTATGTTGCTTATCACTTCTAAAATTAACGAAAGGAAGAATTGACACCACTGAGGATGTTGTCCATAGATTAAATTTGTCCATAAATATTTGGGGCAAATACGTGCTTAAAAATGCATTTAAATGTGTTTTAAGGCAATTAATATTCCCTGTACTGGTTATAAAAGGAGTAGTTCCTTCTTTCTTACGCAGCTGACTCCTACCTGTCTGGCCACTGGAAAAATAAGCAGAACTGAAGATCTCCGTGTTGTTATTCCAAGCATCTTACTATTTTTCTTTGTATTCTGGTAATTTGTTTGCAGTAAGGAAACCAGACACAACAGGAAGTTATTTGATATTTGCCTTTAAATCATTACAGGCTTAGTCAATAATAATATTATCATCATGCATGCTAAAAATGGGCCATTTAGAAAAACCTGATTTTTTTTCTTCTGACCGGTATCTCTGTCCTCAAGTGTTTTGAGAGCAGGTGGAATATTTTCTAGTAGGTAGAATCTGTTGTTTCTAAATAAATTCTAACCTCACTGTGTTTTTCATTGTGGAGGTTATTTCTGAAATGCAGCCTCTTTTTTTTCTTACTTATTCAATACTGCTTTTGCAGTTTTGGTATCAAACTATGCTTTGTTGAACGTAACCAACAGGTTTTGGAAGGAGTTTTCAAGGACCCAGAACATTCCACCTTCCCATTGCCCTGAAGCTTAACACTGCTGCTGCTGCTGTGTCGTTATTGACATGATGGGAGAATTTGTGTTGACATTACTAGTCAAATACATTGAAATAGTAGCATGTATCTTGTGTGCAATACACTTTTCCTCACTGGAAACAGTGCTGTTTTGTGTGTGTTTTAGTTGTATGGACCTGTCTTAATTTTTCATAATGCTGTGTTGAGGCTAACTCTCTAATTTGGTAGAAGAAATATCAGAGAAATTCACACCTCAGTCCCACCTAATTAAAATCATAGTATAAACCAGGGCTGGCATCAGAGTCCCATAAGCATCTGCCATGGTAACCCTTTCCTAGGGCAGGTACAAAAGGGGGGAAAGTAGTGGGTAAAATAAACTTACTTAGCATAATAAAAGAGGTACCCACCTGCAAAGCACTGAAGACTGACCATAGAAAATGAAATGACTCTTCAATTCAGTAGTAATGCATGAAAAGAACATGCAGGGAGAAATCACTGTCCTAATTTGGCAAAAGTGGCCTTCAAATAGCTGTTGCTACCTGAGCAAGTGGTACTGTAGTTCTGAGAATTGCAGTAGCTTTTCTAAGTCAAAGAAGGAAATCAAATTCTAAGAAGTACTGGCAAAGGGATAAGGGGGAAAAAGCATCAGTGTGGTTTTTTATACTGTTGCTTTGTAAATCTGTGGCATGACGACATGTTAAATGCCATGTGCACTTCTGCTTCCCCTTCTCCAAAAGGATGAACAGTAATTGGGAAAGTACAGGAAAGGCCAATGAGTACGGCAAGAAGTAAATAATAGCTTCTGCGCAGGGATCAGTTAAGGTAAAAGACTTCAACCTGAGATGACATGGCCAGAGAGGAATTTAATAGGGTCCCACAAAATGATGAGTGGCATGGACAAAATGAACAGGGAATGATGATTCATTTTGTTTTGCAACACAAAAATTAGGGGACATTGGGCCATGTTCAGTGCACAAAGGTAGATGCGTTTGCACTTGGCATCTACTTAAATTACAGAATTCATGGCTACTGGATGTTTTGGGCATGAAAAATTTTACATGGGTTTCAAAAAGACCCGAACAAATTCATGGAAAAACATGGAAAAACAGATGAGTGCTGTTGAATACCACCCCTAGCTTAGGCAGTTCCTCGGTCATGGATCACTGGGAGCTGGTTATCCATAATATGGTGTCTTGTGTTTAGAATGACCGAAATTATACTTTAAATGGTCCTACATTTAAAACCTTATTTTTATTTTATAACCAGTACAAAATTTGTACAAAGTTATTTTCTTCTCATCTCCATATAACAACTGTCGCAGTAAGTAAATCACTGTGATGTCCTTCAGCTAGGAAAAAAGTGGTTTTAAAAGAAAATACATGTGCAGCACTTTTAAAAGCCCCCAACAAAACACTTCTGATGCAGTTGTACATTTTGTTGTTCATTGCTGTGAATAAAATTTTACAATGTTGATGTAAGATGAAGAAAGTATGCCTCTGTGGAGAAATGGTTCTTGCATGTGGTTATTACCATCGCACTCAAGCTTCAGTATGTTTTTTTCCCTTTCTCTGCCATGGTTGTGTTTTTAGCAGGCAAGAATAGATGGCTACAAATGCCGTGCAGCCCACGTAATGGCAGTAGCTGTCAGCAACCGTCACCCTTTTTCATGTTTTTCGGTGTTCTTGGCTTGTCATAGAATCGTTTGGTTGGAAAAGACCTTTAAGATCATCAAGTCCAACCGTTAACCTAGCACTGCCATCCCACCACTAAACCATGTCCCTGAGCACCTCATCTACCTGTCTTTTAAATACCTCCAGGGATGGGGACTCCACCACCTCCCTGGGCAGCCCATTGCAGGGCCTGACAACCCTTTCTGTGAAGGAAATTTTCCTGATGTCCTATGTAAACCTCCCCTGGTGCAACTTGAGGCCATTTCCCCTAGTCCTATCGCCCATTACCTGGGAGAAGAGGAACACCCACCTCGCTCCCCCCTCCTGTCAGGCAGTTGTAGAAAGTGATGAGGTCTCCCCTCACCCTCCTCTTCTCCAGGCTGAACACCCCCAGTTCCCTCAGCCGCTCCCCATCAGCCTTGGGCTCCAGACCCCTCACCAGCTTTGTTGCTCTCCTCTGGACATGCTCCAGCAATGCAATGTCTTTCATGTAGTGAGGGGCCCAAAACTGAGCACAGTATTCGAGGTGCGGCCTCACCTTGCATGGGGTTGTTGTGACCAAAGTGGAGGACCCAGCACTTGGCCTGGCACCTTGTCTTGATGCTATCCGGAAGGATTGCAGGTGATCTGCGGTTGGTCTAGATGATCTCTAAAGGTCCTTTCCAATCCAAAACATTCTATGATTCTATGATCTGCACGGCACTGGGTGGCCGCAGTGTGTCTATTTCTTCCTGTGTGTTCAGCTGCTAAAACTTACACGTACAAAGTTACTGTATAGGCGAAGGATTTCTGCACATGAGTGATGGGCATGGGTGGCAGCCTGTGTGTCACCGACACTGGCAGGAGAAGTGATGTTTCTATTAAACTGTGTCCTGAACAGTAGCAGAGCTATGAACTCCGACTAGTGGGAACTAGTTACAATTTACATTCATATAATCACAGAATCACAGAATGTTTTGGGTGGGAAGGCACCCCTAGAGGTCACCCAGTCCAACCCCCCTGCAGGGAGCAGGGACACTGCTAACTAGATCAGGTTGCTCAGAGCCCCATCCAACCTGGTCTTGAACGTTTCCAGGGATGGGGCCTCCACCACCTCTCTGGGCAACCTGTTCCAGTGTTTCACCACCCTCATTGTAAAGAATTTCTTCCTTATAGC
>NW_009260479.1:4230894-4248882 GCF_000687185.1 Egretta garzetta | reverse complement strand
CCCCAGCCCCCCCAAGTCCCTCTCGGCAGGGCTGCTCTCGATCCTTTCTTCCCCCAGCCTGTACTGATGCTGGGGGTTACCCAGACCTAGGTGCAGGACCTTGCACTTGGCCTTGTTGAACCTCATGAGGTTCACACAGGCCCACCTCTCCAGCTTGTCCAGGTCTCTCTGGATGACATCCCCTCCTTCCCTTGTTAAAATTTCTATTCATATTGTTGCTACACCGATCTGGTTTCTCTACCTGTTAAGCTACTAGAAACTGGAGCATTTTGGTGGTGTTTGTACTTCTGTAGACCCCGGTGGGGCTGTGTAAAACACCGCGTCCCTTTAGCTGTTTTCTGATGCAGCACTACCCCTTCCTTGTGCAAAAATAACAGTTTCACCTGCTGGTTAAAAGCTTTTTATTCCCTCTCGCTGAACATCACAGTAAGTGACGGTTTAGACCCCTGGAACGTCCCTGCGTTGTTTGGTGATACCGGTGTTTTCCAGCCTGCAACATTTGCTGTTCTTATTGAAAGTTTTGGAAGCTCGTGACATTTGCTTTGTTGTCTGCCAAATTAGCAGTAGAGTCTCAACCAATTAACGGGTTAAACAGTCAACTTGTTGCATCTAAACAGCAGTGGAATATTTATTTTAAGACAGCTGCTTTGATTTTTTTTTTCAGTGTTACTATATACTGAATATTGTAAGACTTTAAAGGAGATTTTTTTTTTTTTCTGTGGCAGAACTCTTACAGTATTTTCAATTTTTGACTTGGAAAGTCATTTCAAATGTTAAAAAAAACAAAACAAAACCTGGTGTCTTTTCTTCACCTGATTGCCATAGCAGAGCTCACACATTTATCTCCTTATCTTGCTGTAGGTTTACCCAAGTGGCTTGAAGAATAGTGTCTTTTGATTACTAGAAGACAGAAAAGGATTGTTTGTAACAAAAGAACATTTTAGATCTGTAGTCAGTGTTGCTTCATCACATTCCCAAAGAAATCTGTGATCATGTAATAAAATTCCAGCCATCACCAGTCTCCTCCTTCCCCCAAGCATGCATGTGGTGGTCTGCAAGGGAACCAGTGCCACAGATGGGCTTAGAAAAAACAGGGCTTCCACCTGTGAGCCTACGTGTCCCACGCGTGTCTGTTAGATGGGGAGAGGTTTCTAAGGCTCCTGAGGATAGAGCAGGAAAAGAGGAAATTGTCAACCCAGTTATTATTCTGAACATTATAAATCTTTGTATAAGGTGTGTAAGTAAGGAGACCGGCTACCGTTAGGAAGGTGGGTAATCCATGTAATCGACTGAGAATGGTATGTGCTATCTGTTACCACCTTTGAGTGTTTACTGCATTCTGCTCTAGAAAGAGGAATAAAAATAATTAAGATATTTTTGAATGCTTAAAATATGGCAGCTTTGTAGAGGATTTTTTTTTTCCTCATTTGAAAAACTTCAAATGACTTCTTAAATAGTATAAAACCTAAGGATTGTCTTTTCAACCCAGAGCCCAATGTGTACATCTTATGTAGGCAAATGTGATGAAAGTGTTAATTAAAAGAGAAATGTAATACACATGCTGTAGATCTTATGAACCCCAGTGACTTCCATGCATATATGTCCCCTGTCTATATTAGGCTTTTTTTTTTTTTTCCTTACCTTGACCGTGGTGAAGCTCTGTGTGCCCACAGCATTTCCCCTGGCAAAAGAAATCTTACTGAACAGCTTTTACAAGAACAAAACAGCTTTTTTTTTTTTTTTTTTTTTTTGCTACTATTTCATATCTCTGTCCTTGGAGATGTTCAGAAGCCGCCTGGGCGTAGTCCCGGCCAAGCAGGTCTGGGTGGCCCTGCTTGAGTGGGAGGTTGGACGCCGCAACCTCTGGGGTGCTCTCCAGCCTCAACCATGCCGTGATTCTCTGAATGTTACCCAGGTTGTAAAGTGTATGGAAGCCTTGTCCCTTTTGGTGGCTCATGTGGCTAGGAACTTTACTCCTGTACTTTTGGGGATTTCTTTTAACCTTATTAAGAAAAGGCGGCCATTCTGTCCTCACTAGTCAGGTGGGGAAGAACTATTCATGTAATTGTCTTCAAGTAATAAAAAAAAATATAAATGCTAAGTTTCCTAGTATTTCCCTAATGTTTTTGTAAAGAATAGTGACATAAAAAAAGAACTTACAGACATTTGGGAACTGTGCAATTAGCTTTTTTAATTCTCTGTTCCCCCACCAACTCTTTGTACATGGGGAAGACCTTCACTGTGACAGAAACAGTAATGAAAATAGGATGCAAAATAAAGCGTTATTTGTGAATCTGCAAATGAGCTTCACATTTATTAATCATTCATGGTTCCTTCATTCCCAGAAGCTTCAAAGTAGGATGCCATAACCAAGTTTAATGAATGTTCATTAAATACAGTGAAAAAGCAGCTAATGTATTGTGCCAGATGCTTCCAAGAACATCTCTGAGGCAGCGATGAGGGTATCTGCTGTCCCTTTGCCATGCCAGTGCTGGACTCCCATCTGCTAGGAGTTTGACTCATGAAATGCATTTCTTCTTCCTTAATCTTTTGGAAAAGTTGCACAAAGTTGAAGTATGGCACACACAACTAACATAAACCTTATTTTCATTCTGTTTGGTGAACACCGTGTTTTCACTCTTCCAACGGCATATTGAGACACAGTTTGGTTTATTGCAGAGACAGCAGTTGAGATGTTGTTTGTCTCATTTAGTATAATTTGGGTCCCTTCTTTTCTAGAGAAGCAAACAGCAGGGGAAAAAGCACCATAAGGATGTAAGCTAATATAGTCGTAGTGTGGAGTGAAACAATCTGTGTCTTCTCACACAGTCCAGAGTTCTTGAGAATGAGTTAGTGGCCATGAACTTTGCCTTTCCAGTGTAATGGGTGCCCATTAATGTATAATGAGATGAAAGCTGGCAAAGAATAAATGGCTTTTGCTTACTTGAAAGTTTCTGCAGGCACACAATAAAGCAGAGTTCCTTTCACAAAGTTTAACGAAGTTAAATAAAATCGCCAAGATGGATCAGAGCAAGGCCACCATTTCTGGTGGTCTTCCTTGAGCATTTCACGTGTGGTTGTCCTGGGCTGTGTTCTGGGTTTTGTTTTTAGAGATTTGGCATCTGCCTGTGTTACAGATGTTTGTTTTGTGCTCTTCATTGAGGCTGTACTTAGAAATTTGGGGGTTACTTGCACAAAATCATCCTTCAGACCCAACATACTTTGAAAATTCACTACAGACTGTTATGAACAGCTCCGCTGGACGCTGCCTTGTTTCAGGAATCCTCGTCCAGGAATGATTGCAGGGAATATTTGTTCAGACATGCCAAAAACTAAGGGTGTGGGGTTTTGGTTTATTTTTTTGTTTGTTTTCTGTATGGAGTCATTTACTGTTACAAGGGGTACATTCCCAACAGGATATTTATTTAGTGTCAAATGGTTGTCCAGCATTTTTTTTTTCAGGGTAGGTTGGTGAAATGGGTTTAGCACAAGTCCTTTGGCTTTTGGACAGGTAGTTGTGTTACGATGTTTCAGATATCCAAAACCATTTCAGATCTATGTTACTGAGTGGCTTAACTGAAATAGGTGAAGCAATTCCAGTTCACACCAGCCTAAATAAATATCTGGCACACCCAGTCATGAACAGGAACTTCTTTTTTTCTTAATTTTGTGTTTCTCGTCACTGTGTTTTAGATGCCTTCACTGGGGGCTTGAAACATTATATATTGCTTTCCTAAATGACTTCACTCTAGGTTAAGGAATAATTTTACGTCAGTCTCTGTATACGAAACAAGAAAGATTTCCCCTTCTGCCTGTGCTCTAGCGGGCGTGGAATTTCAGTATTGCAGACCAAACTGTGCAGTTTTATGTTCTGGGAATCTTCCTCTCTTCTTTTGTTCTTACAAATACAATTAAAGCTTGTAGCACATTTTTGTGCATGCCCACCCCCGTCGCAGATTCTTCTATCCATCTATTTCTCCACTTGAATCATTTATCCTTCGCAATACTTGATTATATTTTGTCATGTTATGAATTAATTTTTTTAAAAAGCGCGTGTATCTTCTGCTTAAATCCTCTAAATAATCAGTTGCTTTACTCTGACTTCTTTAAAAAGCTGTATGCATTGGTCTCTTGGCTCAAGCCCAGGTTCACTGGGAGTTTTAGGCGGCGTGCTGGACCGCAGTGCAAAACCCAGGCACAGGTCCTTGGTCTGGCTCTGCCATGGGGACAGACGTAGCAGCCGTGGCCACTGATAGGAGACAGCAGTAGTGTCTTAAGCTGGAACATCTGCCAGAGTCCTTTGATTTTTGTTATCTAGGTTTCAAAATCAAAGTATGGAGGAGTGCGGAAATACCAAATTTTATTGTTCTACAACCTCAACCCTCATTGCTGTGCATTCTGATGCAGTCGGGGTGGCGCATTGCTGTGTTCCGCCAACAAATCCCTCACTCGCTCCGTGCAGAGGAGAGAACCAAATGGGAACAGGGTTTAAGTTGCACAGGCCCTGGTAACTTGGTGTTTCGTGTTTCTGAGTGGAAACAAACTTTCTGGGCAAATAGTAACATTGTCAGCTGAAGATGGATATATTTCTATCTAACAACTAATCTAAATTAAAAGGATGCTGCAAAAATTGCGTATATTCCTACAGTTCGGAATGAAGTTTAAGCTGGCATAAACCGTGTCCTTTCTTCCTTCACCTCCTCAACCCTGTTCCAGCATGGAGTTAGCATAATCAGGAATGAGCTAGTGCAGGGAATTGATCAAAGTTAAAGCTACTCTGGGAGGAAAATGGTTTATTATACCCCAGATTAGTGTGCCCACCCTGATGTTTGTTCAGGGATGACAGAGCGGGTGCACAAGAGGAGATGCAGAGAAAATGAGAGCCATCTAAACCTGCAACCTCGTACGAAAAAGTTGGCATTGAACAACGCTCCCCATGCCCCATTCCTCATTACTTATTGAGCATCTTTGGTTCCCAGTGGTACACTGTCTGGTGGACGTAACTTCGTGTGCATTCCGTTTCATGTTTTAGCTAGATGTGAAGGATAATATTTTCCTACTCTCTTAATTTTGTTGTGTCTAAGAACAGTTACATGGGTTTATCTGTAAATAAAATGGAAGTTTGCAGCACAAGGGAAAGCTTACTGATGTTTTTTATAGTCCAAATAAAGAAAATAGTAAATAAATAAATATTATTCTTATTTTTCAACAGAAGTCAAAGAGCAATCTGCAGAAGAGGATGCCCAAACAGAAGCGGACAGCACCAAGCAGCTAACACCAGTCCTTCAGCGCTCAGTGTCCGAGGAGTCTGCAAGCTCCACCGCCTCTGTGGGTGTGGAAGCTAAAACCAGGTTAGTGAGTGAGGAGGCAGGGCTGGGCATCGGGTAGTGGGGTGCGAGGTGCAGAGTGCTTGGGGCACAGCCTTGGGATATGCTACCGTGCAGGCAACAGCAGCCTGTGCTTGAGACTGGTGGCTTAATTGGCGTATGGGGAGATCAAGGTGAAAAGCACGTTCTTTGAGTGTTGTCCTCAGACTACACCGGTAAACCCTTGAATTACAGCATCTTAGCTGTTTAAGTTAAACCGGACATAAGTGATACGAGATACAATGTGATTACTGAAGCTTTCCTACTGAGAAAATGGTGTATTGGCAAGCCCATATAAAATTATTTCTGATGTCTATATTTTCAGGAACAAAGTAAAACAGATCTCTTGCATTTCTACCGTGTTTTTCCTTATTTCAGAGTTCATAACGCAGAAAATAACGTTTGTATTTTTTAAAACTTTTTATCCATACAAATTAGTCAAAAAGCAGTGAAAGTATTAATTATAATCATTTGAAGGAAACCAAAACATACTGCCTGTGGTCACTGTTGAAATGATAACACAGAATTCTAGCAGAGCTTCTCTGTTGAAGCCCTGATGACAGCTTTTAACCCAGTAGCGGGTCTCTTCCGCTGCAGAGATTGCCGTTACCTGTTACCAGACAGTTACAGGTGTAATTATATTTTGACAGACTTGGAGAGAATAGTCATCATCGTTTTACTTCCTCCTAATCCAACACAGAGCATATTTTCCATGCACAAAAAATTATTTCATCCACTTGATGCATATATAATTTTCATGTTTTACATGCTCACAAACTTCTCTAGGTTCCCTTCTTACAGAGAATTTCTGTTAAATAGATCTTGCGTGTATAACAGTGAAAGACACAGAAATTTCTGTTCTTAATGGAATTTTCCAGCTCTGTTATTAAATTGCAGTAAATATGTAGAGCAGCTTGACCTGAACAGCTGTTTTGGTTCTTTATTTGACCCTGTTTTGGATCATTTGCAAAAGTTTTAGTGCTGGTTCATCCGTTCTCTGTTCTTCTCAAGGTTACTTTCTTGCTGTTATCATGAATAGTTGATTACAGCACATTCCCTAGCCATGAACTTGTTTCTTAAAAGCTGGACAACAGTCTTCTAAAAAAACTTCTGCATGGTTCTGAACCAGCCCTTATTTGCCCTCAACTTACTCTTCCTTCCAACTGGAAGTGTTGACTTCTGTTAGTCAAGATGTAAAGGCTGCTATGGGCCCATTGCTTCGGCCAGTCCAGGCATTAAAAAGCTAAGTACTACTAATTTTTAATTGAAATAACATGGACCAGACCCTGTGTCTGACATTGTGGAAAGAAATGTATTAAAGAGATGTGAAACAGTTAATTGGGAGTCATAGGTTTCTCTGATCCTGGGTAATTTTGGTTCCAGACTTAGATGCAGAATTGGTGTTAGTTGCAGAAGTCGTTGATGTCCTCATAACAGTGGGGAAAAAAAATACACATCAGGGTTATTTTTGGCACCATGTCTTGAAACTTAGCAGAAGGAAGCCTCTTCTGGTCTACAGACTTCTTGATCAGTCACCTGTATCGTTGTCTGTGGTGTGCGGAGACTGCCACTGAGCCATTCTGGGTGGCTTAACTACGTTCTCTTAGGAGAAAATACAGCGTGTGAAATAACACACGCTGGTGACGTTTGGTTGTATAACAGTGGGAGGAAATGTATCAAGATTTAGGATAAAGTGTGACTGTAGACATTTTAAACCTGTAACTTGGGGAAGTAGTTTTGAAGTTGATTTCCAAATTAATCATACTCATCAGCTTCATCTCTTCTTTTGTAGGCTTTTCTGTTTCTATTTTATAGTATAAATAACTTAATCCAGTGGAAATGTTTGTATATTTAGAAATAAATTAAAGTATGTGGGACAAAGGAGAATTATGGGAGTGTATTACAACAGTGCAGAAATTGCCTAGAACACGGAAAAGAACCAAGGCCTTCACCAGAAGTAGATGCAGGTGTAGGTGGAGCTACTTTTGCATAACTTATTTTTTTCAGAGTTGAGTATGAGGTGGTTCTGGGCTTCTGTCTTTGGTAGTGAAGATAAAGGAGTTAGAGGAGCACAGAACATGGGGAGTAAAATGAAGTATTTTAAATTAAATAATTAAATAATTTGCTATTGAAAAATAGTTGGATATATTGGAACTAGGATGGGGATTTGACTAGCTGAGAGATTAGCCAAAGCTTGGCTTGTGGAGTATTTTTCTCTGGATCCCTCCTGAGACTGAGGCAAAGTTAAGAACATTCAAGAGACGGGTGAGAAAGATGGTCGGTGTTGTAACCTTTCTCAGGTGGGATATGCAGAGAACTCTTAACTGCAGATGGGATTGGGGCAGGGAATTTAACAACAAATTTAGGATTAGTGATCAGAAAGCAAAGTGCTAAAACCCATTAAAATATGTAGTATCTGAGCCATACTGGGGTAGGGAGGCTGAAAGGGGTGAGACGTGTGTGTGTGTGTATGCTCAGAACGAGTGAGTGAATTATTGACCACATGTGGGGAGGGCAATAACGTCAAGCAAAGATAAACTATCGAGCCTGGCAGTGGTAAAAGTAACGCTGCCAGCTCTTATATATCTTGAGTGTCATGGGTTTTGGAGCCTTTGCCTTGGGTTGTTCCCTTTTTCTTTTTATGAGCCTTGTGAGAAGCTTCTGTCAGCCCAGGACTTCTGGCTGAGTGGAATCCAGCTTCTTCGAAAGGAGTCTGCTCCCTTGGTTGGTGCTGCCTGCAGAGAGCAGGGGAAGTGCAGCCCATGAGGCAGGCAAGCAGCCAGAAACCGGCTGCGACTTAGAGCAAGAGCCCACTTCTACCTTCCTCCTCTGTTTCCCACATTGTCAACTCCAAGCATTAAAAGCTAACGAGAATGGCCTAGAAACACAATTACATAGAAGAACAAAACACCTTATGATTAATTTTATTTTCCGTCTACTTTCGGAGACTGTAAATTGCATTAATTGCACATTTTCAGTCCTTTTGCCATAATCATGAAGACAGAACATTCTTAAAATAAATAAGTAGAAGCTGAGATTTTCACACAGCTTTTTTGATTTTGGTACTTTGGTCTGCTAAATATCTGCTCTTGTGAGGCTGTCACTAAAACTACAAAAAAACTCTGGCAACACACCTTCCTGCTTTCCTGCTTCATTTGTAATTGGACAAAGCGTGTAATTTTCATTCCAGACCAATTGCACTATTCCCCCTTACTTTGTTGCTGCTGCTAAGATCAAATTTGGAGTCTGGAGATGGAGGGCTGGGGTGCTTTATTCCATTGAAAAGAAGTGGTTGGCAAACATCTGTTGATTGTGTGAACAAAGAAAATGGTGAAAGAGTTATCAGTGAACTTCTTTATCTTTGTTCCTAGGTTTCTTTTTTTTTATAATCTTCAAAGAAAGCACATTACAAAACTTGCAAGATTCAGTGGAAAAAGAAATTGTGGAGTGGCCGCAAGATTAGATAATCTGGACAGAATAACACTGCAGTGATGGAAGGATAAGCTAGATCTTTAGGCAGGAGGGAGTTAGATAAAATATTTAATATTAAAAGTGTGTTTAAAAATTGTTGTAGTTGCACAGTCAAGCACGTATTTTAGGAGATACCAGTATTAAGGATTCATTTTGAAACTGAGTATTTCTTTTCATGCACATGTATTACAATAGCGTGTAGTTTTACATCAATGTTTTTCTACAAGAATTCTTTCTGCAAAGAACGGACCTTATACGGAAAACAGGGCACTTGAAATAATTTCAGAGTTTTGCTTTTACACTTTCAGATCTAGATCCTTGTAAGCATTTACAGTATCTTCCTCTGAAGTCAGTGATTGACTTCTACATCTGCAAGTGGAGATAGCATTCCTTCTTGTTACAAAAATAAATTATTTAATAATACTGAAGTAATATTTCATCATTACATTAATGACCAGTCTAGCCCAGAGTGAAATTAAGTTGGAGTGATTTGTCTTACAGGGCACAATTTGAATATTGTCAGTAGGTAAAGACTAAGACCACACACTGAAAAATGAGAAAAAAATGAAGTATTTACTGGTTGTCCATCCTGTCTGTTCATGCATTGACTGGGGAAATGGTCTCAAGAAGAATTTTATGACAAATGGTTGTGAAGGAGCTCTACCTCAGATTCACAGGGCAGGCAGGGACCTTTGGAAGTCATCTAGTTCACTTCCTTTTCCAAGGCAGATATCCACAGCTGTCATTCCTGACAGAAGTTTACATAAACTGCTCTTAAGTCTTCCAATGATAAAAACTCTGAATCTTCCCTGTACAGTCCCTTCCAGTCCCTTTGTTTTCACTGTTGGAAACACTTTCCTCACATCTAACCCACATTCTCCTCATTCTGGGTTTATCCCATTACTACTTGTACCATCTGCCAAGGATAACGGAGGCTAGATTTGTGCAAAAGGCTCTCGGTTTATTTCCCCAGCATGCTTTACTTCATAAAAAAAATCCCAGATTTGTTCATACTTTCTTTGTAGATGATGTTTTCCTGAGCGCTGATTCTTCTCGCTGTTCTGAGTTCTCTCCAGATGGTCTGCATCTTTCTTGAAACGCAGAAGGCGTATTGCACAAATGGGGCCAAAGAAAGGTTTCACGGGAAGCCTTAATCCTGCCTTTTTCTTAGCTTGAACAAGTTGACATTGTGACCATAATGTGTTTAATGCTTTCAGGTAGGACTTGCGCCTTGTGGGATTTGACTCCCATAAGCAATGATATTTGTGACCAGGCCTTCAAGTTGCATGGGCCTTTGCTCCTTCAGTTAATCTGCTACATAAGATGGACCAACCCCAGCAACCATACCCAGAAATGTCTCCTGCCCTGTGTGAGCAGGTGCTCCAGGTTTCTGCAGTTGCACTCTCAGCCTCTTGCGGATGTTTTAAGGCTATTTTTCTGTCTCTGCCCCATCCTGCTAAGGCTGCTTGTCTCCACCTGGGTCTGTCCTGCTGCCTACATGCAGCTGTCCTGCCACCGGTGGACAGCAAGCCTAGTGCTGACAGGTCAGGTCTGTTGACTGGACAGATTTTCTTTCCTTGGAGAAACGGCAGTCAGACAGACAGACAGAAGCATCCCATGAGCAGGATTTCATGGCTGGCAGTCTGTCAGACCGTGCTGAAGGACTGTTAGCAATACTTGTGACACAGTGTCCCATGTAGGCCAAGCTCGGAAGTGGATGGGATGCACAGGGGGTTGCACAGATACACGTTAATCGCAAGCGATGTTAAGAGTCTGGGATCTTTAGTTCTGTTCCAGTGTTGAGTGAATACAGCGTGTACTCTCATTTCTTCCAAATGTCACCTTTTTTTTTTCTGCCTTCACCTTTCCTTGTCAGACTCTTTGTCTTTTTTTCATGTTGTTGACTCCTCATCATGTTCCCATTATCTTTACTTTTCTAATCCTAGTCTCTGCTCCTCAGTTCTAATCATTGTTTTAGTGTCCACTCAGTTGTGGTTTCTTCTTTTTTTTGGCTCTTCGCCTGACCTGTGTTTTCCTTCCCTCCATCTCCTCCGGCTCCCAGACAGGTGTTTGTCACTTGGTATTTCTTCTCACCCCTTTCTCCCTTTTACTCTTAATTCTCCTTGTCAGCTGAGGCTGTGTTCTCTTCCTGCTTCCTTTGGCTTTCCGTGTGGTCTGTATTACGCCCCACAGTCAACTGTCCTGTTTCCCCATCACCTTCCATTTCCCTCGCACAGCAAGCCCTCTGCCATGCCCTGCCCATTCGTTCATCGTTCCTTCCTTTGCTTCCTTTTCACAGCTGACTGAACATACAGGTAATTTAAATGGCAAAATCTGGGCTCACAGCATCCCTAAGCTGTAGTTGCAGATCCCCGCGAGTGTCTCTAACCTTTGCCGGAGGGATGTTTGTTCGCAGGGTAAGGATGGTGCATATGGAGTCTGCTTGCACATAGGGACTGAGAGAGAATGGAGCGTGCTTAGTGAAGAGAGAATTTTTGAGCTTGTAGTTTTGACGTGCTAAAGCTTTGCTTGAGCACGTGTGATGTGCTTGGTGAGGTTAGAAACATTTGGAGAAATGAGATTGGACTAATTTTCACAGAGTTACAGAAAATATATCTGTAACTTCAAAAATGAATATTGTGAAACTTAAAAAGTTTCACAGAACAGCAGAAAGGTTTATCAGAGATCTGGAATAGCTTCCAGTTAAGTAAACAAGGACCCTTCAGTCTGTAAAAGAGATTGGAGGAGGAAGGGAAGAAGCTTCGAAATCATGGATGGCGTGGGTTAGGGTGGCTCTATCTTGACTGTTCAGTCTCTTTTAATGCAAGAAACTGAGGGTTGTCAAATGAAACTGGTGAGGGCCAGATGCAAAATAAAAGGAGGTGATTCTTTGCACAGCAGGTAGTTGTCCAGAGTGACAAGGAAATCCTTGCCAAAGGATGTTGTGGATTGCCGACTGAGCAAGTTCATGAAAGAAAACTGAGAATTACTGGCTATATAGGAATCACAGCTGATACGGGGAGGCCCTGAACTGAAAGTACTGGGAGGCATGGGTGGTATCATATGTTTGCCCTGCTCTTTAGTATCCCCTGAGCTTCTGCTTATCCTATTTCTAACACTGACCATACAGGGCTGGATGGACCTTTAATCTGACCCAGCACAGTTTTGACTAAGGAGCCCCACTTTGTTGTATTTCATCTCTTCTGTAAACATATTTCCAAAGAAAAAATACAAAGTTTGAATTATGTAAAACAGCATGTTTTTTCCATTCACTAATGTGACTGAACAATTTTGATGAAACTTTCTTGAAAAACTGTTGTTTAAACCCAACTTGGTGTATGTTAAATTTCAGTAACTTTCAGGTAGCAAGACCCTACTTAGTGTTCGTATCAAGTTGTCTCCTAAGAGGTGCTGCCACCTCTGTGAGGTTTATGTGGTTTTGGTGTGATCTATGTTGACTTGCCAAGAGAAGGAATTTGGCTTGAACAGACAATACTGTCTGGGCACAAAGGCACACCGAAGATACAGGCCACCGTACTTTTTATTTGGCTTTTATCACTTGCAGGTTAAACCACCTCCCAAAATTACGTGAAGTATCACCCTTCAGGTGTGCTCACAGTTGCATTCTGTATGGGATTTTAGTTTGAGAGTACAAGTCAGTTCAGTTGGACATTAAAGAATGATTTCTAGATGGACTTGGGGTAGACCTCTAAATTCACTTCATTCAGCACTGGCATTCTGGTAACCACCCCTGCATTTAGGTTATGTGAAATCCTAGCTGAGCTTTAAATATTTGTTCAAATTAAAGCTGACACATACTGATGGTGAATAAGAGTGTATTTTCATATTTTATAGGTTTTAAAATGTCAGTAAAATGTGTTGTTTTGGTGGCGGTGTTTGGAGGGTAATGTTTTCTTTCTTTCAAATGAGAAGAGTATCATTAAGTTGATTATATGGCTGTAGAACTCCAACTGTGCTGGTTTGAAGAAATTGGAAAGCAATTATTGTCTAATGCAGTTTAATTGCTTTGTGCAAACTTAAAGTTTTAACATTCTTCACCTGAAGTTCATATGAACTCCCTCCCGCCCTCCTTTTTTTAAAGGAATTGTGCTGCAAAATTTAAATACTCGTTTCAAAACTAACTCCATTTAATAGTGTCAAACCACTTCAAAATTTCAAGTTTTTGTGTGATTCTGTTCCCTATTGGAAAGAGAACACTTCGCGTGTCAAACGCTTCAATACAGCTTGCAGCTGAGAACTTTTGCAACTTTCTCTTTGTGGTATCTCTATGTTGCACTCTTCATCCTTCTCTATCCTTAGTATCATTCATTCAGAAGGGTGATTTATTGGCTTGTTAACCCTGTTACCAATGTGAAGTTGTTACGCATCGCCTAATGAGTTTTCTTTGGTAGTTTTCTTTCAAGCTTCTTCATTAGCGAGGTCCAGGTATTTACAGGATATTTAGACAAAGCTGAAAAGCTTAATCTAAACCCCTGAGTTTCAGAATAGCTTCACCTCTGAGAATCTCTCACATATATTAGAATTCAAGCTGATGCAGACTCTTGGCATTGTTTTAAGCCAGGAATCTTTTTTTTTTTTTTGTTCACTTAAAATCCAGCTTGCAGGTCTTGATTTGAATTTACGTGAATGATAGGGTGGTACATCTTCACTAAGGAGAAAAACAATTTACTCTTTCAATAACAACATAAAATGAGAGTGAAGGCAAAGTAGTTTGTGCATTAGCACAACTTGGCATAGCTAAATAAATAGTAGGTCCCCTGTAGCGTTTAATTTAGCCTTTTAACATATGTTCAAACTACTAACAGGGTTAGGTGGGAGAAGAATTCTCAAGGCCAATTCTCATCAGTCTGTTTCGCTAATCAGTACAAACGATGCTCTGAAGTTCTGTTTTGCTCCCAAATATTCCATTTCATTGTGCTGAGCTTAATTTTAATTCTGAAAAATAAATGTTAAAAACATTTTGAATTTCTGTTAGAACTTTGCCAACACAACCCAAGGTTTTATGCTTCTCAGTTTCACCTTTCAAAAATGAGTTGTGTGTGAAAAAGACCTCTTCAAGGTATTTCCGGGAAAACTATTGCATAATTACTTTAAAAACAAAAAAACTCATAGCAAAAATCAAATTATACCCTCTTCAGCTTCTTTTTCAACCTGAAGCATGAATGAAATAGGTCTTTATTTTTATGCTTTCCAATTTTTTTTTTTTATAACTTCAGTGCAATCATTATCCTGGCACATGGCAGCAGTGATCATCTGTAACTTAGTATTTAATGTTAAGGTGATGGTTGCAGCTAGTGGATCGTACTGGCATTGCTATGCCTTGGGTTTTCTCAGATATAGTCCATTGCCTGTTCCCGTTCAAACAGGAACAATGACTTCTGCTGTTAATGAGATTGTTTGAAAGGGTGAACACACAGTAAAACTTACTTGATAATTGGTGTCCCACAGTAGGCTGGGAGGGATGTGAGAAGAGGTAAGAGGAGAGCATCTCTTGAGCTGCATCCATGAGTTTGTATTTCTCCTGCTGTTGTCAGCTTCCGTTCATCTCTGTAGGATGCTTGGATTCCCCCGTGCGTGTTCTCCTGAAAGACAGGGACCTTTTAACACCTCTCTGCAGAACAGGAGGCTGCAGGATTTTCTTTAGTCAGCCTCTTCCTTCACCATTTAGTAATAAAAGGGTTGTGTAACTTCAAGGATTTTACCGATAGACATGCTCAACATAGGCCACTTGCTGTCTTCCTCAGCATTTAGCTGTACAGGCATCCTGGAGACATGGGAGGAAGTTATTGCTATGAAAATGAGGAAGGGAAATGTATTCCCCCAGCTGTATACACAGAGATGTGGGTGGGTGGCAGTGCCCCATATCATTGCGGACTGCTGTGCCTTCTGCCGAGGTATGAAAAATAGGTAGGCGAGTGAGAGGTCACATCTGATACTGTTGAGGGTCTAACTAACTCAGTGTGGACCAGTCTAAATAGAGTTCCACCAGCTGCACAGCACAGTACTCAGGCACACACAAGTGTAGATCTGTGAGATACGGGACACCGCATAAACATGTTTGCTTAAGTCAGTCTGCACATCTGCTTATTGTCAAGGAACTTTGGCTGACACAGGATACGCCAGTGCCATTTCCCAACTCCGAAGGATCCAGGAGGGGCTTCTGCTTGCACTTGGGAGTATAACTACAGCGGCACTTAGTGTGCTTGAAGTGTTGGTAATCCTCATGGTCAGCCTTAATTCTGTTTAAAAAAGTTTTGGGGACTGTCAATTTTACTTTAATTCTCTGAATATTTGCAAGCAGATCAGAAGATGTTTCTCCTTCTCTGGTTGTAATTTAATATTGTGCAACCAGTTGCCCAATACTGCATGTGTTGAAATGAACTCCTTTCAACGGGAAAGTCTGTGTTTTAGGATGAGTCCTAGTTGACCGTATGTCATCGGTCAAGTAGAGGCAATGGTGATTGTTCTTCTCCCTTCCTCCAAGATTAACTGGCTGGAGGGCATTTTGTTTTCCTTTGTTGGGATGTGGACTGTGGAGGATTGTAGCATCTTGGCTTCTTGTCAGGGGCTTGAGTAAATGCTTTGTGAGGAAGAGACACTGGTAGGACAACTCGGTGAAATGAGAACTTGTAGAAGAAAATGGCTGTGGTAAAGTGCCGAGATTTGACATGTTTCTTGTTGGAAAAGGCATCTTCCTAAGAAGACCCAAGTCTGGATCTCCTCTCATGGCTTGGTAGGAACAGACATTAGCTTCAGGCATGAGCCTTATTGCCTCTTACTGCATTCCCCTAAATCCAGCTGTATGTCTGGTTTGGTCTCAACGTATTTTTTTTCCTGCATCATGTATTAAAATCCGTGTGCATACAGATGTATGAAGTCCTTTGGGATGAGGTGAGTAATGTAAGCATCTACTGGTAATAATCCACCTGTGGAATTTTAAACCTATAAGAAAAAGTAGCATTTGTTCTGGGAAAATTTAGGAATGAAGTTGAAGTTACAAATAACTATGAATTTATATTTTGGTTTGGAGCATCACAGATATTGAATGGAATATTGGTGAGCTTTCTTTCTTTTTTTCCTTAGTAGCTTATAAAAAGATATGTGACACATCGTCTCTTGCTTGTTATCCCGTTTTGAATTAGCCTGTTCTGAAAATATGCTAATTATGGTAACAGATCTAGGGTTTGATCTTAAGAGTTGCCAGTATCTCAATTTTGTTATCTTCAATATGAGAGCTCTTCTTGCATCACAGATTTAGATCCTCTAATTGCATATTGACATATGGAAAGTAGATTTGTAAGTACTTTCTGCAATCCTCAGATGATAGGAATAAAAACCTCCACCTTCTGCCCGTACAGACATAACTTAAAATATTTACTGAGCACTTAAACCTAAAAGGCTAACGTGATGGAACTGGCCACTTTGTACTGCATGACAAATCAGCAGCGTGACATGTTGGGGAGCGGAGGGCCATGGCTTTCCTGCGTCACCCTCCCGGGAAAAGTGTGAAACCTTCCCCCCCCCCCGCCCCCGGCTTTTATAATTCCTCCCCTCTATCTCAGTCTCTTGGCCATGGTCTGGGAATGCTCTGCTGCTCCTGTCTTTTACTTCTGCATCTGTGTGTTCGCAAACCTTTAGCAAAGGGTTCCCCCAGCCCCCTCCCCACGGCGAGTGCTCGAGCGCTCGCTTCAGCTGCGGTCCCCAGCTTTGCTGGAGCAGGAGCAGTAGCACAAACCATATGATTCTTGACAGCTTCACAGCTGTCCGCACCACGCTGCAGAGTAGCTGTGAAACTCGCTGCTCCTGTGGTTTCACTTCACTCTGCCTGCAGAAAGCTACTGCTGGAAGTTGTGATACCGGAGCTGCCTTACAGGCTCCAGAAATATCTGCTTTACCCCCCGTATTGCTTTTTCAAATGATACTGCTTTAAAAGTTAGTTTATTTTTTTTTGTAATTACTGTTCTGTATTTCTCTTTTATAAACCTTAACATTATTGCATGTTTGCTACGACTTCGCTGTAAGGAGCTTTGTTTATTTAGTTGTAATTATCCTCGAGTCTTTTAATGAGCAGTGATAGTCTGTCCTAACAGGATGTATGAATAATTATTTATTCCACTGTGAATAATCTTGTGTTTGTAACTAGTGTAATTTATATACCATGGTGCTGCCTGTTTAAATCTCTTAAGTCTCCTCACAAGTCTCTCTAGTCTCAACTGGCATAAATAGCTTTGCTTTCCCTTCTTACAAACTCTGCCTGCGAGGCCAGATCAGGTTTCACTGGTATTCTAGTGGTTATTCTCACTGACACACGAATAATAATTTATTTGTTGCTCTATCACATGGAAAAACAGCTTTAAAATAGATATATATACCGTTTAGCTGTAACTATTCATTTTTCCATGTTCTTATGCTACATTTACCCGTATTTTCTCTGCACCTTTTTATCTTTGGGTACCTTTTTCTAAAGATTTCTGGGGTGTGTCAGACATTTGCCATCAGCTCTAGGAGTTGTGCTGGCTCATGCTGGTCCTGTGTTCAGGCAGGATCAGCGAGGGATGTGTGACCAAGGCCATGAATTTGAGGATGACCGTTTCCTAACAGTACTATGGTAGGGTCTTGATGTGAGTCCCTTGAGGGGACCTGTTTTACCTGCCCACCACCCCGCATATCCCCAAAGATCTGTCTGCCTTGGGGAAAGTGCAGTCCTATCTACAGAGCATGAGTAAAAGTATTTGGCTTGATTCTGGGCTTCATTTTGGACTTGTGATGTGCTGTTCCCTTCCTTAGCATCTGACTATCTGGTATTATCAGTACTTTAAGAGTAGATAAGTTCAAAGACATTTAATGTACCCAGTTGTATTTTCATTCTTCCCTTTTCTTTTTTTCCCCTAGTGTTGCTCTATGGTGAGGGGAAAAAGACCCATCCCAGAGCATGTTAAACCAAATTTAAGGGGTCTTGTTGGATTCTCAGTGTGTCCTGTTATGAACCGGAACTTCCCTTTTCTACTTTCACCTTTTTCTGTTCTGCTCTTGCCTTACCTGGCTGAAAAGCACAGACACTCTGTATTTTTTTCTCCCAGAATTTAGTGAACATTATACGGGAGTTTAGCCTTAAGGTTTTCTCTTCTTC
>NW_009260479.1:4227816-4230736 GCF_000687185.1 Egretta garzetta | reverse complement strand
CCACCCACCCACCCATCCGAGTGCCCCAAACCCAATGTGCCGCCTTGCAGATGCACCAAAATCTATTTAAGTAGGATCCAGGCTAAACCAAGCCTCTATCGAAGTGCCTGATTCCCTGAGGCATCTTTTTGGGGTCTTAGGGGCATAAATATGAAGAAAACAGAATTGCTCATTTAAGCATAGAAAGATGTGTTAAATGGCCTTCCTTTAATGCAAACTGCATTAGTTGCAGAAGTTCACATTTTAAGTTTGTGGATATGCTTATTACAGAAATATTTTTCAGTAGCTTCCATATGATGTGACACAAGGAGCGCTGTCAGAGCTGTCATTTCGGTGCTGTTGCTATGTTATGCATGTTAAAACATAACTGCAAATGCTACAGGGATATTGTAGCGGTCACAGTTCTGTAAATGTAAATTTCCTCTACTAAAACTTGTAGGTACTGTTTTTAAATATTAAAGTAAATGAGGATATTAGGATTTGTGTATGACGTATGCCCTGGTATGTGTGACTGTAGCCATTGCTGTGATTTTCTCATTATTCCATTTTTTCCCATGTTTCATTAAACCATTTGGCGTGCAGTACTTGCACGTTGTGTTACACATAAGGTGTATGTACTTACAGAAAGGTGTATGTGTAGCAGTGTTCTGTCTTCAGTAAGGCAGAGCTTTGCCTTTTCTGTGACGGCAACACTGAGTTAATGGGTGTGAGGTGTTAAATTTAAGTTCTTCCTCCCATTTTTTTTTTGTGCCCTGTTTTCTGACGCCTTTTAGCAAGCGTGTGTCTAAGAGATACAGAATGTTTGAACAAAAAGGTTATATGAATCATTTAAATATTTTATCTGGGGTTTTTTTTTGGTTTGTTTTGTTAATCTTGCACTTCTGTGAATAGAAAAGTTCTTTTAAGGTAACTTTAAATTAGCTGGAAATTGTGCTCCTGAGTACTGAATTCTGATACCTGACAGCACCTGGAAGCTTTTATTGTTATAAAGGGTTAAACTGACACGAAAGTTGCTTTTTGATGGGGTATCCTCTGTTGTTTCCCCCCCAAAAAGGAAGTAATTATCTTCCCTTTCACAGCGAACAACTCTGCGCCTTTTGTTACTGTGGAGAACGGAGCTCATTAGGACAAGGAGACTTAAAACAATTCAGTCCAACTCCTGGGTATGTTATCCCATGGAAAAACCAGCCTTTAAATAAGAGTGAAGCCAGCGACAGCACCGATGGAGCTTGCGAGAGAACTCCAAGGCAAAACTCAGTGCCGCGCAAACAAAGAGGACAGAAGAAGTAAGTCCGTTCTACAATAAATACGTATTTTTTTGTGTTGCATGAAGTTCAGGATGCATTTTTACTGCACTGCCGTAGGCAAATAACTTGTATTTAGAATCATAGAATCACTTTGGTTGGAAAAGACCTTTAAGATCATCGAGTCGAACCTTTAACCTAACCCTGCCATCCCACCACTAAACCATGTCCTATGTAAACCATGTCCCTATTTGTGAAAATGCATTCATTAATATTAGTGGTTTTTTTTTTAAACAAAATGCAAAGCAGTACAGGAGTAGCTGTCGTCGTCTGCTTTTTAAAGATTGGTTGGTTTCTCCCCTCCAGTGAGAATCTTGACTCTGGAAGAACATAGAAAAGCAACACAGTTACTGTAAAGCAGAGGTCTCCTTGTGAGGTTGAAGTGAAAGCATGCACAAGAGTAGATGATAACGGGGCTTCTGACACTTGGCGTATTTTGTAGACACCAGTAACCAGAAGCCCATGCTGTTGAAGCTTTTTCCCCTTGCCCTTCAAAGCTGGCTCTTGCAGTGGTGGCCCTATTGCGGCGGGCACGTGGCCGCGTGTCTCGCCCTTCAGAAGCGGGGTTCCTTGGCAGGTTTCCCAGCACAGGGCAGTTTTAGCCATCGAAAGGGCAGCGTCCCGAGCCCTCTCAGGTTGGTTCCACCTTTCAGTAATTCTGAAAAACGACAGGAACGTACAGCGGCTCGGGGTGACAGTGTGGTTCAGGACACGGTGTGTCCAGCCGTGGCACAGACGGCGGGACTGATGGGAGAAGCGTGGCTTTGAACAACAAATTAGGGAGAAGGGTGATGAATAATGGGAGGTGTGGAGCTGGTTTTGACCATTCCTGGGCACACGATAGTCAACTGTTTGGATCAGTGAGCTGAATCAGAATTGCAGTCCTTCATTCTTAGAATCATAGAATCATAGAATGTTTAGGGTTGGAAGGGACCACTAGTGGTCATCTAGTCCAACCCCCCTGCAGTGAGCAGGGACACTGCTAACTAGATCAGGTTGCTCAGAGCCCCGTCCACCCTGGCCTGTAATGTTCCCAGGGATGGGGCCTCCACTACCTCTCTGGGCAACCTGTTCCAGTGTTTTACCACCCTCATTGTAAAAAATTTCTTCCTTACCTCTAGCCTGAACCTACCCTGTTCTAGTTTAAAACCATTTCCCCTTGTCCTAACACAGCTGGCCCTACTAAAAAGACATTCCCCATCTTTCCTATAGGCCCCCTTTAGGTACTGAAAGGCCGCAATCAGGTCTCCCCACAGCCTTCTCTTCTCCAGGCTGAACAAGCCCAACTCTCTCAGCCTGTCCTCATAGGAGAGGTGCTCCAGCCCCCGGATCATTTTTGTAGCCCTCCTCTGGACCCGTTCCAACAGTTCCATGTCCTTCTTGTGCTGAGGGCTCCAGAGCTGGACGCAGTACTCCAGGTGAGGTCTCACCAGAGCTGAGTAGAGGGGCAGAATCACCTCCCTCGACCTGCTGGCCACGCTTCTCCCGATGCAGCCCAGAGTACGGTTGGCCTTCTGGCCTGCCAGCGCCCATGGCCGGCTCATGTCCAGCTTTTCATCCCCCAGCACCCCCAAGTCCCTCTCAGCAGGGCTGCTCTCCATCCTTTCTTCCCCCAG
>NW_009260479.1:4225429-4227694 GCF_000687185.1 Egretta garzetta | reverse complement strand
ATATTTTAGAGATTAATAAGGCGCGCTCCGAAATAGTGGCTGGCAGGTTAAATCGGGACCCTCGTTAAACGCAGCGGTTTGATCTTGCGAGAGGAGGCTGCCGTTCCGAGAAAAGCGCCTTGTCAGTTAGCTTTTTCTTAATCATAGAATCACAGAATGTTTTGGGTTGGAAGGGACCCCTAGAGGTCACCCAGTCCAACCCCCCTGCAGGGAGCAGGGACACTGCTAACCAGATCAGGTTGCTCCCCATCCAACCTGGTCTTGAATGTTCCCAGGGATGGGGCCTCCACCACCTCTCTGGGCAACCTGTTCCAGTGTTTTCACCACCCTCACTGTAAAGAATTTCTTCCTTATAGCCAGTCTAAACCTACCCTGGTTTAGTTTAAAACCATTACCCCTTGTCCTGTCACAGCTGGCCCTGCTAAAAAGATTGTCCCCGTCTTCCCTATGGGCCCCCTTTAAGCACTGAAAGGCTGTAATCATGTCTGCCCGCAGCCTTCTCTTCTGCAGGCTGAACAACCCCAACTCTCTCAGCCTGTCCTCGTAGGAGAGGTGCTCCAGCCCTCGGATCATTTTAGTAGCCCTCCCCTGGACCCGCTCCAACAGGTCCATGTCCTTCTTGTGCTGAGGGCTCCAGACCTGGATGCAAATGTTCATTTCGGCTCCCGTGTTTTAAGCAGCAGCTTAGGGTTAGAAGTGGCTCCGCTGGACACGAGCGGTGTTGAGGAACTGGCTTTATTGAACAGCATAGGTTAATTTAATGCTTTAGCAAGGGGGGGGTTTAATGAGGGTAGTGCCAAAGTTAACAGGTTTGGGGTTTTTTGTGATGTTCAGCTTCTATCATGATGTGGATTATCATGTAGTCATCAAAAAATCTTTAAACTTTCTTTGGTGGTGCAAGAGGGATGGTATTCCTTTTCTTCCCCCCACCTCCCCAAGCTAAGTTTTATTCATTTATTTCTGAACATAATTTGCTGAAGGAAAGCATGTGTGGTTTTCAGAAGGGCAAAGTTACCACAGGTTAAAATTCCAGTGCTTACCATGTCTCTTGGCTTATTGGAGATAGATAGATTGTTTTCAAGCATCTGTTTTTTTCGAGGTTGTAAGCAGCAGGGCAGTCAGGAAAGGGAGGTGGTTTTGTGCTGTCTCAACTCTAGAAGCTCAGAAGTAACAGCAAATGCATACATTGGAGTTATTAATGGGGGAGAATAACGAAGTTCAAAGAACCTTAATAGAAAACACAGCACTGCCTTTCCTACCAACCGTTGGAGCGTTGGAGGTCAGGTCTCTCTTTTCAGTAAACCTAATGCACATCCTTAGAGGCCCAAGATTGGGTTTTTGCCTGCAGGAAATAAAGGAGGAGGAATCATCACTTCTTTTTTCTTTATGAAGTAATCTGAGTTTTATTAATTGTTTTCTGTTGAGATTAGAATTTGGGGAACCAATTAATAAGGTTATAAACTAGATCCTCCCATGTCAGCGCAATATATTAGTCTTTATATCTCTGCATTTTTCAGTTCCCCCACATTTCCTTCCTCCTGGTCATCCCCTGTCCCTGTCCTGTCCCCCCCGTCCCTTCTCCCCCCCGTCCTGTCCCGTCCCGTCCCCCTTTTTTTTAAACATCTTGATGGCCTTGGATAATGCTATTTATTTCCAAGCAGCTTTTTCACTCGTGGCCTTTTTTCTACCCCGTAGCTCGTCCCGTCCCCCTTTTTCTTAAACATCTTGATGGCCTTGGATAATGCTATTTATTTCCAAGCAGCTTTTTCACTCGTGGCCTTTTTTCTACCCCGTAGCTGCTGCATTTTATCTAGGCACCTTGCCTCTGGTGGTGGCAGTCTCCTTTGAGGATGCTGTCAGTGCTGTGCCCTGGACCAGATGTCGACACTGCGGGGAGGGGGCCGTATGAAGGCTGCAGCTGGTGCTTGCCACTTACACCACTCTCTTTTCCTCATTCTACAGCTCTTCCCCAGAGTCACACAGGCTGTTTGCTGTTACCTAATTCTCCATTCCTAGGGTTGGGCAGGTTTTGATATCAAACAGAAGACTTTAAAAAAAGAAGCATGTGTGTCCTGAGGAATTGGAAAAGAGCAGGCTGGGGGAAGGGGCATTTTACCAAGCACTTATTTTTGTCTGTTGAGTAGCAGCTTTAACTGAAAACTTTGTTACTGGGAAAAACGTTGGGCTAAAGTATGAGGAAGAAAGATGTTCTGTTCATGTTGATGTGTATTTTATCATGTTCGGAGAAATTTATACTCTCTTTCC